>NW_017307109.1:312987-347999 GCF_000935625.1 Nanorana parkeri | reverse complement strand
TTATAATGGAAGCCAACTTTATTGACACAAAATCCACATGAAAGGTCACGCAAAACATTAAGATCACGTGATTAAAACAATATGAACCAAATAACAAGGAGTATTGCATTGTAAACAACAAGTGTGTAATAGTAGTCTGCAAATTAGAGTAAAAAAGATAAAAATGCCTTTGAATTAAGGAAAGAAATCCTGAAAGTCAATAGTATAAATCGCATCAACTTCCCTTTGAACTTTTTAAGCACAAGATGTACCTTCTACCAGCACCGTGTGCCTGAATATACTATATATCTACTAGGAATGTCCTAAAAAAGAAAATAACAGAGTTGATAAAAATGTAAGCCAGAAACTACATTTAGCAATATTTTTTATGTACATCTAAAAAGACAAAAAGTTTTTATGTATCAGAACAATTTTATGTTCTGGTAACAGGTGCACTTTAAGACAAAGAATGCACAATTTCCTATAAGGTATTGTAGATATCCTGTGTTCCTTCTACCGTGGAATGTAGGTGAAAAGATCTTTGTTAGATTTATTGCCATATAAATGATCCCCAGCTGTTCCGAGGCTTGTACAGAACATAAATGTAGTGTTTGTTGTTCGCCTTCATAATAAAGCCCCCTTTGCACTCTCTCCTCATCCATGTGCTTGACCTCCTTTCCCTGTCTGCATGTGATAAATGGGGGGATGCCACAAATGAGGAAATATTACCTCTACCTGTCCTTGGCTGATGAAAATTCCTCATAGAATTTTGTTAGTATCTCGTCTTGCTAGACACAACAGGTTTAGATTGGATTTGATTGTCCTTGTTCCCCAGATATGTGACGCTTATTCATGGCTTTTTTTAACCTCATATCATTGTTCTGTTTTAACCCATATTAAGGTACATACACAATGGCTTTAAAAATGCTTATCTGTATTGAAACCCGAGATTTAGATCTAGCCTTGAGCTTATTCTAAAACCAATTTGAAATTGTACTGCACATTTGTCTGATAAGTGCATAATGATAAACTACAGCCTTCAGTTAAAAAATGATGCTATACATGTTTGTGTACATAACTGAGTGATAATGGTTAATTTACAAAAGGCAAATAGGCTGTTTACTTTGCAAGGGAATTTTTCCTTTGTGAATGAGGTTAAAATGTATTTCCAATTATGCAGCCAAATTGGGATAACATCTACATTACATTTGTTACATGTTCCCATTCACATAGCATTACTTAAACCAAAATAAAAATTGTTGCCTTTTTTATGATGTTTCTGCAAACTCCAGGACAGAAAAATCCTACTTGGCTCTCATTGTCTTGGGGGGAGGTTTGTTTCAAATAATTAACCCTGTGTGTACCCTGTCATTATCAATTGTAAACTAGATGAACAGGGCTGTCTGCCCTAAGAAAAGGTTGAAGATATCAAGGCATTGTATGTTAATGAACTTTTAAAAAACTGTCCCAGTCTGTTCCCTTATCAGCTCACAAGCATCTTTTCTAATCACTAGAAGCTACCTGTAGAGTCCTATATATAATCCCGTTTCGAAGAAACAGCTAAAACGGATAAGACATTTAAAAAAAATGTATTTTTAGATGTGCTGTGTGCATGAGAAGACATATAGAGGGGGTTTCTCAAATTCGGCTACAAAAGTAGAAATACCCGTTAAGCTCTGATGTCTTTGATTGTCCAATCAGGTTTAAGCAAAAATGCTGCTTCTTTTTTCCTTGCATGTAATTGGGTATTGTTTGCAAAGTGAATTTTAACTAGACATGTGCATTGGGACTCGGACGAACCTGCAAATCAACGAAAATCAGTTGATTTAGCGGTTCGTCCGAATCCAAAATAACGAATTTAATATATGCCCGAATATACTAAAATGATATTCGGGCATACATAAATTAGTTTTCATTAGTTTCAGAATGCGCCGGCGGCCATATTGGTCGCCAGCGTGTTCTGTGCATGCCCGCCGCCATCTTGCAGGCGGAGCATATGAAGTATGTCATCACACGACGGTGACGTCACACGCTGAATGAGCGGTGGCCAAATCGGTCACCGGCGCGTTCTGTGCATGTGCACCTCCATTTTGTAGTAGATCTTGGTATACAGCAAGATGGCGGCGCTTGAAAATGCGGGCGCCACCATCTTGATCTACTCCAAAATGGCGGCACGCATGCGCAGAATGCGCCGGCTGCCGATCGCTCTGCGGTTTCAGTGTGCGGTTTCGGATTCGAAGGCTCGTTGCCTCTGAATTCGAAACAACATTAAAATTTGCTTTCTTTGAAAAAAACAAATTAAAACGTTTTTCGTTTTCAATTGTTTTGTCTGGAAACACATTTTTTGGTTGTGCACATCTCTAATTTTAACTACGTTCACTTAACTAAGAGAGAATTCCCTTAAAAAGTGAACAGCCTATTTGCCTTTAGTAAACCAACCCCTTTATAGGATCCTTGGACATCTAAACTCCAAACTATAGTTGAATTCTAGACCTACACCTAAATGCAAAGCTGAATTGCATACATTTGAATTGTTTATCTGGCAGAGGGCATTGATTCTGTTCAGCTAGTCTGGTAATCTAAATACCCCGGCTATGTAGCAGAGTCAGGCTAGTAACTTCACTGTTCTCAGCTAAAGACAATTTGTACTTTGCTCATATTTTAAAGTGACACACAACTCAAGTTGAATCTTAAAAATGCATTCCATTACCTTAACTATAAACAAAAACGTATCTTATTTGTGTATCACTCGGCTGTAGATCCTCAAATCATCTCTGAATTCATGCTGACACTGTCCTTCCTTCTGAAGGGTGGCTACTTTTGTTCCCCATGGTCCCTGTGTGTGTTGTAAAGTAGCCACCGCTCCAAGCACGCTCCCGAGATGGACTACAATCTCATGTTTAGTTTACTAATTTGTATTGAGATTTTTTACAGCATTGTAGCACCTCTATTTAGCGCCCATATAATGGAATCGATCACAAGATGACTGTATACATACACAGATCTAATTCTCTCATCTGAGTCCACATTATCCTTGTGGATAATGATGGGATAGTTGCTGCTCCTTATATATACAAGCCAGTTGTAAGCAATCCAGTCCTGAATTCCATTTATTTGGCCCATAATTATACGGTGTATAAGCAAGTTATTCATTAACTTCTAATCCTACACATTGAATAATCCAATAAGTGGCTGTATAGTAAGAAAGGAATGAGAGAAATTAATGATGCCATTACGGAAAGTAAAGAATTAACATTAGAGACATTGCCTCCTTCTCCTTATTGATAGGTAGGGTCAGTGATACTGACCATCTAAAGTATCTGAATACAAAGTATAGCTGTACTCCTTAATCTACGCTGTATAATTATTTACATTTGCAATTACATTTCTAATGTAACATAGGAGAACTAATTATGAAAACACATTACAAATGATTGTGGATGTAGTTTATTGAGTACTTGTTTTAAACAGCCTTAATAACTGCACTGGTGAGAGACTTAAGATGCTGTCCTATAGCATATTGCCCCATGTATCCACTTATCATCCTGGTTTCCATTTTACGTTACCTAACTGCACCATTAAGGCCATTTTTACTCAGCATCCAGATTTGGTCTTAATGGATGATTTAATATAAAGACTCACATTGGTTTGACATCGGTGCTGTTAATTACAAATGCTTTTTTTACGAAGTACCGCAGTGTGTAGACTACTAATGCCCACTTGAATTTTGCTTAGTTTATATGCTCCAAGGCTTCCATCCTACTGAACAGGTTTCTATAGTACAAATTAACCTAGGATAATCCTGGAGGCTTTTTCCCTCTCACGCCTTACACTTGATTTATCTGTAGCTGACATGTTGTCTGACAACAGACATTTCAAAAGTCAGACCGAGGCCTTTTGTGTTTAATCAGCAAAATAGGGCATCCGAGTGTCTCCCTTCTGAGTGCTGCCAAACATGGATTGGAAGTGTAATGTGCTAATAATTCAATATAAAAGCATGCAAGTGATTTGTATGTGTCCAAGTGTCCAGACATTAGTCCTAGCAGGAGACCTGTGAAGTCGATTTTAAAGAATATCTAAAACCAACATTTTTATTATAATTAGAGATGGAGTATGAGAAGGTTAAAACTGCGGTCAGATTTATTTTCCCATCTCTGACTCAATGGGGGATTTCCCTTTAATTCCTGTCCCTTTACACCCAATAGGAAGGGAGAGGATATCTGTCCAATGTGAGGGAAATCACCTGTTAGAGAGTTGTCATGGGAAATAAGGGCCCCCATTGGCAGATTTCTCCTCTATTCCTTTTCTGGTGGCTTTACCCTCACGTTCATTCCTGGTGACATTAGCGATCAAGGCAATTAGAGAGAGTGAATATCCCTAAAGGGGGCACAGGAATATAAACTTGATAGAGGTTCTAACTCCTCAACATTCTATCCAGACCTAAAAAAGTTTTTCCTTATGAGCCCTTAGATGGAATTCATTACAAAGCTAAACCTGTCTCTGAAATCTGTTCTGTAAGCTTCCATTCACTTATAGATTCCATTTTGTGGCCCTGATCTAAAACAAGTTCAGCTTCTCTTTCCTGCTCCTAGCAGGATAAGTGATTTCATTCCCCTTACAATACCGTTAGACATTAGATCAAACCTATATTGTGTGCCTTCGGAACCCATGACTGCAACAACATGTACCAATCAATCCAACAAGTCAACTTTTAAAGGATAGCCAGGAACCATTGGGATATCCAGTAAATGAGCTACTCAGTTTCTTCATTGAATTGCTTAGTATGTATGTTGCATAGGAAAATGCCTACGGCATGACCTATGATGATGATACTTCATACATTCTGATTATACATCCAACTATTTGAAAAGCAGACATTTTATATTGGGTGCATCTCTAATAATGGAATAAAAAGGAATCTGGTATTTAGTGACCGACATTGTTATGCATGTTTTCATTTCCATGGGAATTTTTTGTAACTTTGAATCAGAACAATAACACTTAGGAGGTAGAGATCTGATTTTTTGATATTGATCAGAATGATGAAAAAGGGCTTTGTTTAAAACCATGAAAGATGTATTGACTGTGAAGCAGCTCTTTTGATCAGTAGCTACATTTTAGGATTATACGCAAGCCAGTCTCCTTTGGGGGGTTAGCTGATTAATGTAAAAGAAGTTTAGAAAAATTATAGTTTCATCATTATAAAATGTTTAATTTTAAACCAACACAGGTTGCTATTTTTCCTTCTTTAGATACATGACTAATTTACAGTATGTTGTAAAAGTGATTGAGATAGGCTGCTGTTAGTAATAGAAGAAATTCTGTGGACATCTGATAATCACTCCTATGTGAGTTTGTTAGACCTCCCATTTTAAAATCCATCGACAATAATATGAAGCCCCCCCTCCCTTTGAGTCTTTAACAGCCACCACTCTTCTAGGAAGGCCATGAGATTTAGGGGGGGATGCATTTGTAATAGTATTACCAAGCTCAGTAGCTCAAGTCAACATTTACAGAAGCAAGTGAATCCAGACTTAGGTCAGAAGAGTAACTCATCCCCCTCCCTCCACCTCTCTCTGTCTGAGGTTTTAAAGACTGTGTGAAAAGAAATACATATTGCTTATTTGAAAAACTGCACAGTGCAAATCCTTTGTAATATATAATATAAAATATTTATTTGTGTGTGTAGCGCTCACCCTCGAAGGAGCCGCTGGATGCCCGGTTCATTTTTAGTCTGTCTAGGGTATGATCTACAGTTGCCCATCCATTAGCACTAACTGCCCTTTCTCTGATGCCCATAAACTAATGCCCACTATAGTAGTAAAATGCTAGGTAAACGATTCATTGAACATCTTCACTGGGGAGAGAGGGTATGGGGGTTCTGAGCTTCCAGGGGTAACCAACAAGAGCTCCAGACCTTGTAGATATATCAGTGGAGATCCACCTGAGAGACAGCAGACAGCAACTGATGTAACAGCTAGGCGGGATGAATACAGATCCTCAAGCAGGAAAGACACCAACCATGCTCCTGAAGTCCACTTATTTCCAGGACACTTCAAGAGCCTGCATTGGTCCCGGTTCTCTTCCTCTTTCAGCATCACCGGCCTCCTCCATGTTGGAGGCCTCAGGGAAACCTCTTCCCTCACACCAGCCCATGCCCACCCCAGGCCTTAGGCCCAGCCTGGGGGGCAGGCTAAACAGGACCCATCCCTATTCCATGGCTGGTCCCGGCTAGTTTGAGCACATGGCAAATCCCACCAGTATATGTACCCTATCCCAGCATGCACCACTAGCTGAGAGAGAAACTCCATTGGCTGCTGTACTGTACATACACTACAGTGCCCTTCATTGACTGTCCCACAATATGACAGTCATATTCCGCCCAGGGGGTACAGACAATGCTAGACACTTAGGCAGCCCAACAAAGTACTGATGGGGTGGTCATAATAATCTGGCCACTCAGTGTATATATAAAACATCAGTTGAAAAACTTGCAAATAAATAAAAATAGAATTGACAAACTATTATTTATAGGTTCCCTTTAAAATGTGATAATTAAAAAGCTTTTGTGGCTTCTATCCTGCTCAGCATGTTGAGTTTAACAGTTCTGTGGCTTGCTGCTTCCATGCTGAGATCTTGAGGACACGATGTTGAGACTCTCGGTAACAGTGAAAATAGAATAATTTAATTCTTAATTGATGTACATGTATGATCAGAATTGGAAGAATGCCTTCATTAGCAGTGACAAGCCCGGACCTCCGAAGTGTATTTAGTTAATTTGGTTTATTGGAATGGGCGGCTGTTCAGCAACCAGTAGTCTGTAATAAAATCTCTAGGGACTTGGAAGAAATGATCAGATTTTAATTGCTTGCTCTAAAAACGGAAATGTTTAAAGGGAAACTATTATCATACTTTATTATTTGTATGTGTTTTTAATGCGATCTGCATAAAGTAATTAATAATGTGAAACGTGGTGAAGTTCTCAAAACATTATTTTCATTTTTGATTTGTAATATTAGGGGGCCAGATTTGAGTGAGTTATTCCATTTTCCCAAATTACTTGGGAAAGTGATCTTACTCTTTTGTGCGTGCTGGAGAGCGCTGCTGCCTGGCTACCGCAGTTTGGCACACAGTGGAATGAGGGCAGCACTCAGCGCACAAACACACACACACAATGCCTGTTCGCTGCACCTGGGGAGTTGATTTATTAATTTTATTTTTTTATTTATTTTTTTACCACTTTTTTTAAATTTGTTATTTATTTTTACTTTTTTATCACTTTTTAACTTTTTTCTTTAAGTTTTTATTTTTTCAATTTTTATTTATTTAATCTTTTTTACATTTTGATCACTTTTTTATTTATTTTATTTTTTTACTTTTTTTTTTCACTTAACTTTATTGAGCCTTTCCTCCAGTACAGAAGATCGAGCACAGCATTGTGCTTGATCTTCTGTACAGCCCCACATGTGACAGCTGACACAGGAGGCGCTTCGACTACAGCTCTCCTGTCTCACTGATTACACAGAGGAGATTGGAGAGCGGACGTTCTCTGGTCTGCTCCCCGCTGTCTGTCCTGAAGTAATTTGCCATGGTCCCAGGTTCCCCAGAAGAGCAGGTGGACCTTGGAGGGGGGATTGACAAGCCGTACAAGCTGTACAGCCGCCCAGATCACTTGTACAACACGAGCGGTGGCTTCCCCGCTCTGCATTTATATATGTTAAAAAAAATTTAGAAAAAAAAAACACCTGCCCGGTGCCTGGAACTGCCTGTCCCGAGCGTCAGGCGATAGGAATTCCACATCCCTGATGCT
Source organism: Nanorana parkeri (assembly GCF_000935625.1). Lineage (NCBI taxonomy): Eukaryota > Metazoa > Chordata > Amphibia > Anura > Dicroglossidae > Nanorana > Nanorana parkeri. The sequence continues at coordinate 340,210 of NW_017307109.1, read as the reverse complement.
ATAGTTACTTCGTAGAAAAAGCAGCACTTTGGTTGTGTGACTCTATCAGTGAATATCTATAGTCAATGGGGATTATAGATTCATTGAAACAATAAGGAGGAACCTTAAGGAAAATATACCCAGATCTGATTATTGTCAAGTGACTAAATGTTTGTTCAAGCATAATAACCAGCTAGTGTAAATTAATCCTTTTCAGTTGTATGTACTTGACATGTGGAGACAGGTCAGAGGAGACACACATGCTGCATTAGACAGTATATTCAGCGTCCAACAGAACTAAGATAAATCTATGCACAACCTAACGTAACCATATCAAGTCTCAAAAAAAAATCCCACGTTTAGGTTCCTAAAATAGAAGTATTATACTCCCCTCAGTAGCAACCAGTGTCTCCTACCATACATCTACAGTGTTGCAGCCCCAAAGAGACTTTTCAGCATTTGAGACTTCCTATATTGTTGGATGCCTGTGTCTCCCATCCTGTGCTGTTCTCTGACCCCAACATCACTGCTAAGTCCTGGTGCCAAAACACCAGCAAAGATCCCTGTGGCAGTTGATCTATGGCCTGTTGCCAGGAAAGCCCCACAGATAAGGCCATAGATCACCCAACTATGTCTACTTTTTACATTCCTAGTAGGGATGCACTGATGTATCGGCCGACGCAACATATCGGCGGAAAATGGCACTTTTGGCATAATGCCGAAAGTGCCATTTTGTGGCCGATACTCTGTGCATCCATTCTTTCTCTCCTCCCCGCTGGTACTAGTTTCTATGGCCTGTTGCCAGGAAAGCCCCACAGATAAGGCCATAGATCACCCAACTATGTCTACTTTTTACATTCCTAGTAGGGATGCACTGATGTATCGGCCGACGCAACATATCGGCGGAAAATGGCACTTTTGGCATAATGCCGAAAGTGCCATTTTGTGGCCGATACTCTGTGCATCCATTCTTTCTCTCCTCCCCGCTGGTACACAGAGAGAAACTGTCACAGGCGGCCGAATGCTGCGAGAGGAGAGCGCTGTGAGCGGCCGGCGTCTCTCCGCCCTGCACCGCTCAGCCTCCTGTCACAGATCAGAGGAGAGCGGTGTGGGCGGAGACAGCCAGTGCTGTCACAGGAGGCTGAGCTCCGCTCGCTCCGCCTCCTCTGACAGCTGTCAGGATGGAGAGCGGGTATTAGTGATCGCTGAGTGTTTGTAAATAATTGAGGACATGGCATGTTGACTATATCCTCAATTATGAATGAATGGGAAGTGATCTACATCCCCTCCTGTTCATTCATGATTGTGGATATAGTAAACACACTCTGTCCTCATGTTATTAATGAACAGGAACACTCAATATAGGGGATTCCTGTTCATTTATCACAGGGCTGCAGAAAAAGAGATTGAGGACTCTGTGTCCTCAACCACTTTTTCTATTTTAAAAGGGAAATATCAGGAGTCTGTTTAGACCCCTAATATTTCCTCAAAGCGCCTAAAAGTAAAGTAAAAAATAAAAATATTTAATAAAAAATGAATATAAAACAATTTAACAGTTTATAAAAAAGAAATAAAAATAAAGTATAAAAAAAAAATTGAAACCGTTAACATAAAAAATATTTTAGTTTTCGGACTGACGTTTTTTTTTATTTCGGTTTTGAAATGTTCATTTCGGTGCACCTCTAATTCCTAGAATAGGAAAAGCAGTGAGGCAAGCAAATGAGCATCAAATTACAATTTCTGGGGTGTTCTGTGCACATATGCTGTACACAAACATTTTGTGTCAGTTTTATCAAATCAAATCTGCCTTTAGATTGATATACAATGGTAATTTTATTAATATTATGAGCTTATTCGCACTTTTCTGATCGTTCAGTAAAGCATTTGACTTTAACAGCCTGCAAATGCATTTCAAGTAAAATAATTTCTGATGTGGCTGGTTCCGATCTATGCACTGTGGTTTAGTGTGGTTTTTAAAAGTAATCTATATAAGGCCCATTCACATCTACACGTGTGTGGTACCAGGAATGCAAATTGTGCGCATTGGGGTGAATAAGCCCTGAATATCAAAATTGCTTGTTGTAAAATCATGTATGATGTATATCAATGTATGCATATTTTTTATTGGGATTTCCTCTACCACCTGCCATTATAGGTCCACCAGTGTATACATTCCAAATAGGTTTTAGCTTTGTGGCTATCAATTGATTCTGGCTTAAGGGGAAATGCTGGCAGTCAGCAACTAGAGTGTATTACTTACCTTACCGCATGGTCCCACAGGCTTTCTCTCTGCCTCACACCAAAACTGCCCTTTTTCATAGACCATGTGGCTGCCCCCTTGATGTCATCATCAAGTATCGGCAGTCCTGGATTGTACATGATGATGCCAAGGGCCTGACCACATTCCAAGCTTGGAGAAGAGAAGCCCGGACCAGCGGCTACTGAGGGATGGAGGTGCAAAGTAAATATTGATCTCTATTACAACTTCCTAGACTAAACAAGCATCATATATGATGAGAGACGGCTGAGCTTTCATTGTTTATTTTGTCAGCAAGCCAGAGGTAGGCTTTAGAGGAAATATGTGGTGCATTTTTTTAGTTAAAGCAGAAGTCCGGGCAAACTTTTTCTAAACACTTGTATTCGGGCAACCCCCGCACTGCAAGGGTAAGTGCTCGTTTGTGTCTTGGTGCTAAAATAACAAAGTTATACTCGCCTGTTTCTTGGAGCCGGCTTGTTGTTAGACCGGTCATTGGAGCCTCTGTCCCCCTCCACTGCAGCGGTCTAAGGATCCTAGAGTAATCTCATTCTATACACTATGAATAGGACGTGAAGATGCCGAAGGACATTCCATAGCTGCTGAAGGGAGCACTGTGACAGCCAGCCAACTGCGATGTTCACATTACTATATCTTTATTTTTGCACATAGATACAAATAAACACACAAAACTCTTGCAGTATGGGAGTAGCCCCGCTGCAAGGGTTAAGAAAAAGTTTGCCCAGAGTTCTTCTTTAATACATGTTATGATTTTTTTTCTCAGCGAGCATAATGTTTGTGTAACTTTCTGTTTTTGTTTTCTTGTTTGCACCATATTTAATTTATTGTATTACATATTGAGATTTTTTTAAATGTTCCATTTAGTGGTAATCTGTACATCAATCTCATTGAACTAAGCTGAAAATAACTGTCTTTTTTTAAACAAAGTTCCTTATGCTGGTGTTTTAGCTTTATGAATTGAATCTAAAGGCTTGATTTTTTTCTTGATTGGTTAAGTCTGTCTTGCAGACTTTGGCATCAAAAAGAGAAGTAGGAAAGAAGTGTCACTATGCAGTATTAATAAGAAAGCAAAGCCAACATGTAATTAGCAAATGTGGCTGACTCCATGCATCTAGATATTTAAAAATGGTTCCCATAAACCATAAACAATTACTTATCAAAGATTATATTAGGCTGATCACTTCAACATATGTATCCAAAACCTCTAAAAAGCCTATAGTCTCTTTTTTCAAATGTAGTGCAATAGTTGTGTGTAATAAGACCTGAAGTTGCTATAAATTATGCACTAAAGCATATGTATGAGTTAGGGATGCGGATAATGAGTTTAAATAGACAATCAATAAGACCAGTGGAGCCAAATGTTTATTTAGTTCTCTTAATTAGTATTCACTCGAGAGTACAGCAAGCGCTATGTTCAAAGCTATGTAATCAGCTGAGCAGCATGGCAGATTTAGATATGTAATAAAATCCTCTGGGAAATTAAGAAGACAAAGAATTAGGAATGCACCAGGCATTAACATAGATTAGCATTTTATGATACCTATAGAAATGCTAAATGTTCATGGCTATTCCAGTTGGGGGGGGGGGCACATACTTGACATAAGCCATCAGGGTTCTGCTATGCACCTGAATTGATGTTACAATCAGCATTGCACGGTGGCCATACACTGGGAGATAAGACTGCTTGTATCTGAACTGACGTACCTGATGATACAATGGGGACATTTCTAATTCACTTGTCACACACATCCACTGCTGAGATTATGTTGGGCTGTCACGTTTTCAGATTATGATGGGCCACCTCCTCCCTAGGTATGGAAATGTGCTGGTTTATCTTCATAGAATCATCATGGAAATCTTCAGCCTAGTGATAAATATCAGATGTTGGTCTTCCAAGTTCCTTCACTGCAGCTCTTCAAGCTCCACATGAAATGGCAAAAAAAGTTTCTTGAGATAATCTTATCCTATGTATGGGCAACACTATAAAAATATTATTTATAAAATATTGAGTAGGTGTAGCCTAGCTTATTTGAGTGTTGCTTGCAGTAACAACACAAATAAATGTTATTCACTAAACGGTGAAGAGCTTGGAGAAGGCAGGAGAAGTGAACAATCTAGGCCAAAATAGCTGATTTAGAAAATTTCTCCAATTCAACTCACTTTCCAGTTCAGCTATGTTGTCCTAGATTGTTCACTTCTCCTGCTTTCTCCAAACTCTTCACCCTTTGGTTAAAAGCCCTGTAAGTGTTAGTTCACAAGAGATTATTAAGCACTATGGTTATTCACCTATCCGTATAAAAAGAAAAAGATTGTAATGGCGGAGAAAACTGGCATGAGTAGAGTGCACTATATAAACAAAGCAGATAGACCTGTTGCCAGTTTCATTTAAGTTTGAAATAGAAATTGGCACAGGTTCCGCACCAAATTAACAATATAGAAAACTGACAAAGACCCCACCAGATTTGACCTGGTGTATAGGATGTGAATTGTCTGCTGTTAACCTGGAAGACAATTCACATGCCTCTCTCTGCCTGTGCAGTGAACAGAGAGTCTGCATGTAGGCATGGACATCTCCCTTCCCTGTTAAGCCCACAAACACCGGGTTACATAATTACAAGAGTCTTCTTTCCTCCTTTTGCTTTCAGATGAGCAGGGCAAGTGAGTGGGTAGAAGGAGCCAGTGAAAGCAGCTCCAGCTCTATTGCTCTCTGTCATGTCTGGAGCAGACAGGACATAGAAATGGAGCAGATCACTCAAAGTTAACAAAGGTGTTTGTACCACCTTTGGAGCAGTTTTTGCTCCTTTTTCCATGTTTAGAAGAGTGGTACAGGCTTTATACCACTCTGTTATTAAATCTGGAATGTGCTTTATTCAAATGTTTGCTTTGAGGCTGAAAAATAACTGTAGGGTATAAAAACTAAACTGAAAGTTATAAGCTGGAATTTTTTTTTATTTTTTTGGGGGAGAGTGTAGTCACCAGGGGCAGACTGACAACACATGTGGCCCCTGGGCAATACAATATTATGGGGCCCCCTTTGTGCTCCACCCATATACAAGCCCAATCCACAAGCCCCATCCACAGCCAATGGGCTGCTGTACGGGCTATTCCCAATATTCACAATAGCCCGTACAGCCGCCGAAGGCAGCTGAGCGTCTCAGACGAGCCAAACCCATAGGCTTCAGCTTGGCTGAGTCGTATTCACAGCCTAAGCAGGGAGAAAGGTCAGCCGAAGCCTAACTATCTCCAGGCAGATGACGCTGGGCGTAGTCAGCCGTGATAATGCTGATCTGTCATTAAACAATAACAACTGGGCGGAGCCGGCCATGACGTCACAGCCGGCTCCACCCAGTTGTTATTTATTGGTCGGGACCTACAAGAAGACTCTGGCAGGTCAATAGGAAACACGATGTGCGTCGTTTGTTTTTTTCTTAGGAACATTTTTAAAAAATGTAAAATATTTTTATCTTTTTAAATTTTTTAAATAATTTTTCGACATTTTTTTTCTCATTTATTTAACTTTTTTTCTATTCTGCTCGCTACCTTGGAGGTACTGAGCAGAATAGCCAACCAGAATGCCGCTTGCGGCATTTGGCTATTTACTTATTTCCGTTTGTCCCCTATAAGAATAGGGGAGAATGGCAGAGACTGAGCTGAGATGTTGGATCAGCTGAGTCAAACTCCTTCTGCACTTTGGCTCAGCCGAACATACAGAGTATGTTCGGCTGACCGAAGGCAGCCGATGTACGGCTGATTTTAGCCGAGGTACGGCTGAAATCAGCCCTACAAGTCTGAAGTGAATAGCCGAACAGCGTTCAGCTCACTTCACTTCGGCTCCGTTATTCAGTCGGTGAATAACCCCCATATAGTTTGTGCACGTATATAACGCTATATGTGAAACAACTGCATGGATTCCGCTCGTTTGCTATTATATAGCCGCGAACGTGCAGAATCGGCTGGATTATCGCGCTTGCACTATTTTGGGGGCTGTGCGGTTTCGTACCGTGCGGTCCCGCAACAGACTGGACAAAGCACATAAAAGTGCTTCTGTTTAAAGCGGCTCTGGTCGTGTTCGGACAACCGCTGAGTGTGAATGGTGCTTTAACCCACACGACCCCCAAAATACTGCAAGCGCGATAATCTGTCAGATTCTGCACATTCGCGGCTATATAATGGCCACAAACGAGCGGAATCCGTGCAGGTTACATACAGCATTTGCGTCCCGTGCGGGTTCCCACATGAAAAACCGCACGGAAACACAAATGCTGTATGTGAATAGAGACTAAAAGGTTAAAAATCTTCCCATTTACAGCTCAAAGAAAAAAAGTCATTAAATTCACTAACCAGCATCAGGGCTCCCGATCACCAGGTTCCAGTTGGGGCTTTTGTAGAACTCCTCCAGCGGGGGGCCCAGGGCCGGATCTCAGTGGGGCCCCCCCAGCATGAGGCTCTCGCGCCTCCGTCCCTCCATCCGCCCTCCGTGGTAGGTCCCCCCAATCCACTGTGACACGCATCCACCTCGGAGCTCTTTCGGCCGCACCGCTGTAGGAGATCCCGCTCTGTTAAAGCGCCAATGGCAGTGTATAGTATAGTGTATAGTAACAAATCCGCGTCCTCTTCCGTGCGGGCTGAAAAGGGCTCGGGGGTCGCTGACGGGCCCCCTCTTTGGCCGCGTCAGTCCTCCCCTGGTAGTCACTATATATTAACAAGGGACTGTCTAGAAAATGGTAATGTGGGTAGTACTAAGAGGAGAGAGCATGTGATTGTGTGAAACATTATTTTAAGCGGCAACTGGATGATGTGGATAAGCGCAGCAAGTGGGGAGGAAGAAAAGTGAAGGGAAAGCTCCTGGCAGGGACACTGTTAGATGCTGGAGAGTGCAGCTGTCGTAAGATTTACAGAAATGCCAGGAGGTAAAAGTGAGGAGCCATGGAAGAACTGTGAAGAAGTGAAGGAGGAGGAGAAGAGGGAGCATGAGAAATGAGTGGGGTGAGAGTACAGTGAAGCGGGGGGGAGTTCTGGTAAAGGGGTGGAAAAGAGGTGTAAGCAAAAAAATTATAAAGCTGGGGGATGGTGGAAGGGGAAAAGTGCAGGGCATTATAAAGTGTGCAGTGATTTTGAACTGTAACCAAACTTTTTTTCTTTGTTGGACAGGTGGTTAGGAACTACTTTTTTGGTGACTGGTGGTTTATAACCACTGCTGTAGAAATATTAGGACAACATACTTGTCTACTGTTCTGTTAGAAACCAATAGTTCATATACAAAGCCAACTTTTTTGTAAAAGGGTTGTTAACCATAAAATCCATAAAAAAAATTTAAAGTGCAATAAAATGTGTCCAATTGATTTGAAATTATAACACCAATTCCAAAAAAGTTGGGATGTTGTGTAAAATCTACATAAAACAGAATACAATGATTTTCAAATCTCATAAACCCAGGTTTTATTCACAATAGAAAATAGAAACCTTATCAAATGTTTAAACTGAGAAAATGCACAATTTTAAGAAAAAGGTCATTTTGAAATTGATGTCAGCAAGACGTCTCCAAAAAGTTGGGACAGGGCATGTTTACCACAGTGTAGCATCCCCTCTTCTTTTAACAGCACTCTGTAAACCTCTGGGAACTGAGGAGGCCAGTTGCTGGAGTTTTGGGAGAGGAATGTTGTCCCATTCTTACGTGAAATAGGATTCTAACTGCTCAATAGTCCTTGGTCTTTTTTGTCATGTTTTAAATTTCAAGATGCGCCAAATATTTTCAATTGGTGAAATGTCTGGACTGTAGGCAGGCCAGTTAAGCACCCAGACTCTTCTACTATGAAGCCATGCTGTTGTCATAGATGCAGTATGTGGTTTAACATTGTTCTGCTGAAATATGCAGGCCTTTCCTGAAAAGACATTGTCTGGATGGGAGGATATGCTTCTCTAAAGCCTGGATATATTTTTCAGTATAGATGGTGCCTTTCCAGATGTGCAAGCTGCCCACTACATACGCACTAATTCACTCCCATACCATCAGAGATGCAGACTTTTGAACTAAGCTGTGATAACAAGCCAGAAGGTCCCTCTCCTCTTTAGTCCAGAAATCAAAAAGAATGTAACATTTTGATTTGTCTGACCACAAAACAGTTTTCCACTTTGCGACAGACCATTTTAAATGAGCTTCGGCCCAGAGAAGATGGCGGCATTTCTGGGTCATTTTCAGATATGGCTTCTTCTTTGCACGCTAGAGCTTTAACTTGTAATTATTGGATGGCATGGCAAACTGTGTTCACAGACCATGACATTATTCTGTAATTGTTCGACAATTTTTAGATGCAGCTTTTCACAGATTGGTGAAGCTCTGCCCACATTTACTTCTCAGACACTGACTATCTAAAATACTCTTTTTATACCCAATCATGTTACTAACCTGTTGCCAGTTAACCTAATTAGTTGCAAAATGTTCTTCCAGCTCTCTTGTTAGTACCACTTACGTTGCCAGCTTTTTGTTGCCATGACCCAACTTTTTTGAGACGAGTTGTTGCCATCAATTTAAAAATTACCTTATTTGTTTTCTTAAAATGGTCAATTTCCTCATTTTAAACATTTGATATGTTTTCTATGTTCTTTTGTGAATAAAATCTGGGTTTATGAGATTTGTAAATCATTGCATTCTTTTTTGATGCACATTTTTAAACAGCGTTCCAACATTTTTGGAATTGGGGTTGTATTTTGGTTACAAGAATCCAACGCAAGTAAGCAGTATTAAACCAATATAGTCACCGATAGGGGAATGAATGCAAGAGGCCGTTCAGATGTCCACATATGCATCAAAGTTTGTGATGGGTGATCTGTATATTTCTACATCTCCATGTTTAAGTCATCATCTGCTGGCATAACCAGAAACAGCTATGCTTTTAGAGTTAACTTTTATGAAGTAACATTTTTTTTTTAGCATCACAGGTTATATATACAGCTGTTGTTCAGCTTTTATTCACCAGTTGTACAGCATATTAAAGCACGTGTTAAATATAGCAGTTTCTAACATATTGATTTTACAAATGCCTTTAGTCACTGCGTACTGCTACAATAGTTTCCAATTGTTAACACAAATAATTTCACGCAAACACAGTAGCAATCCTCAGCGTGTGTTGCTACATTATACATGTTGGTTCCGTATCATTCTTTGGATTGTTCACATCCAAGCCATGCAAACCTGATCCAAGCTGAGATGCATATAACAATGTAAACTGCAAACACTGCCTAAAACAGCATGGCGCTTCCAGGTTGCCCTTTGCCAAACCCGAAAATACCACACTTGACAATGGGCATTACCAAAAAGGGCTATGCTTATGCAGAGAAGGCAGAATGAATAGTGGATTTTCTTTTTTACCCCACTTCTTCCTCACTTTCTCTGGCAGTGCTGTGACCATGGCAGTGCTGTGACCATGTACGTAAGTGGCATTGAATTTATATTAAATGACCTGGACCTGGGCAATAGGTGCCACACCCCTATGAGATGAATAATGGAGAAGAAAAGCTGGGTTTTTTTAGGCACCAAAATGACAACTTCCAAGACAAAAAAATTATAAAAATATATATTTATTTGTATTAAATTAGTAAAAAATGCGGCCGATACCGATGCTTGTATCGGTATCGGTGCATCCCTAGTGAAAACATTTCATAAAAGCAACCTGATCGGATAACTCCCTGAAAGCTCACTACATAAATGTTCTAACCTTTAAAGATGCATAAGTAACATGATTGATTGAATTACAGTGCATGATAGTAAAGACCATGATTGAAAACAACTATCAGGATTAACATGATTGAGTAACATAACATAATTATAGGAATTCAATTATTACATGATCAAAAGTTTGATGATAAAAGGACAGCTAACAATGGAGAAGCATAATTTGTCTCGACATTTCGCGCTTGACGGCGCTTCTTCAGGAAGAGGAAGTTATCTACATAATTTAAAAAGGGATATACATATATAGTCATAATCTAAAACATACATTTTTTTGGCTCAATATATGGTACATATTTCAGGTGAACATATCGCCTACCGTTCAAGTAAGTCGGTGTGTGTGTGTCCCTGCAGCCCCGTCCAGGCGCAACACCTGAGCCACAACCACCGGAGCAGATGGGGGAGAGAGGCCAGGACCATGAACCCCACTTAAAGTAGCAAAATCAGAGCCTCACAATGGCAGCAAAGCCGGATACCTATGAGACTGTCATAAAGTGACTATACGTCCCAAACGGAGTCCATAATTTGAAAGATGTACATATCATAAACTAGATACAGTCCTTGGTCGAGTAATTCCCCCGTTTTTTAGAAAATATATATATTTGGAAAATGTATGTACTGAAAAAGGTCAGAGTCCACGGAGCGTCTAAACGAATAGTAATATGGGAAAAGTTTAGACGCTCCGTGGACTCTGACCTTTTTCAGTACATCAGTGTCACGATCTGGGATCAGGCTCCGAGTCCAGTAGCTGAAGCAGCAGGCAATTCATTGTATAACAGGCCGGGTTTGGTACACAAGCAGAGGGTAGTGGTGGAGGAGCAGGAATAAGCGTAGTCAGCGAACAAGCGGAGGTCAGGAGCCAAAGGTATTAGGTATGTAGCAGAAGACGGTGAGAGTAGTCGGTGAATCAGCAGCCAAAGGTCGGTACATGGGTAGCAGTATGAGCAGATTGTAGCACAGAGGGAGCAGGAAGCAAGATAATGGCAGGAGCACAATAATCTGGCAAACTGGAAGTGCAGAGGCATGGCTTAAATAGGAAGTTCAAGGGAGGAGCAAGGAGTTAAGAGTTCAGCAGAAACTAGGTTTAACTGAGGATTACACAGGAGATCAGGAAGGAGCTATCCAAGGTTCTAAAGTGGCTCAGCAGGTAGAACCACTGCCAGCTACAGCAGAGGTCCTGGGTTCAGATCCGGTTCCTGACACTGCATCTGCTCTTCTTGGGGGAATTCAAGGCTTACTCATGCCATGTGGTAGATATAGTACTATCAGTATGGTGTAGGTTTGCTTTGAAGCATCATCTCATTGGATCTAACAACCAAAGTACACACGCTGTGTTGGATTTTTCTATATGTAGATTGTTGAACAATGGCATTGTTTGGATCACTTATGAGTACCAGAAACTTTAAGGAACAGTTGGCCCTGCTATTGCAAATATGGTGGGGGTTGAAGAGCGGAACCTTCTATATTACAACATAGTGTTGTCTTTTTTATTTATAGTGCGTACTTTTTTTTCCATCCGTTGATGGAGGCGATAGAGAGAAAAGAAAATTTAAGATGGGAAGAGTCTTTCCTCTCCTACTTCCTGGAACACCATGTCAACTCCAGCACTCCTTCAACCCACAGTGTACAGTGTAATGTGTGTGCCTTATCAACCAACAGAGAAGCATGCATGATAACCCCAGGGGAACAAAGGTTCAATTTTATCACGCAATAAAGATATCCTCTGGTCTCTTGTGGTGCATTTTATGAAGACTATATCATACTTCTTTTAGTGACACATCATATGCTGAAACATTTTGCTTTAATTCTGTTACAAAACCGCAAGTAGAACTTTAGTACTGCAATACCTCATATTACATTTTCTTTCCTCTTGTCTGCAAAACAACCAGAATTTTATATATTCTTATCTGTTGTCATTCACCCTGTATCAAGATTTCTTTAGCTGCCTTTTATTTTTTCTAGAGGAGAATGTGATTTGCAGTATTTGATTTTGCAGCAGCAACATAAAATGCATTGACTGGTTCTGTGAATAAATTAAGAGACAGTGTTGGCTGCCAATGAAAAAAAAAACTGTTTTAAATAAGATTCATGTTGTGCAATTTGTAGTATCAGGGCATCCATATATATTAGCTATTATGAGACTTGCAAACCTGAGAATACATTTCATACTGTGACTCTTTTGACTTAGTAAAGTGCACTAGTAATTGCCTAAATTAATCACAGTTAAAGTGGTCTGATCATGCTGCACCAAGCTTAGTTCCAGTAGGCATAGATCAATAGCCCCCCGGTAAGCAACAATGGACTGCTGATGTATGAGTCTGCTACTTGGGCAGCCGGAGATCCAAACTGTTTTATTGGTGGTAGCCCTGCAATACCAGATTTCAACAGAAGTAGGCCTCATTTTATCATTGCAGCTTCCGCTACTGGTAAAACTTTTAAAATGCAGGATCAGGGAGGACTAACATATTAGAAACGTAATGTGTGATTTTGCTGAAAATCTCTTTAATATCACATTTACAGACATTTCATTTGAAGGTTTTGTAGGGATGTATAGTGACTGGGAAAATAACAGATTTTGGCGCACATAGTAATTAAGTTGTTTTTTGTTTTAAAAATGTTAGGCTATCACTTGCCTTAATGGTTTCTGACTCACTGCTGACTTGGAACCAGGCCCGGATTCCTCACAAGGCCACCGAGGCCCGGCCTCAGGGCAGCTGGGCGCAGAGGGGCGGAACCGGTGTGGAATCTCTCGACTCTTGGAACGTACATTTCCGGGCGCCGAGGGGTAAGCGTGGGGAAGCCGGGGGGTACGTTTACAATTAATCTCGGCGATGTCGCCGAGATCACTCGTAATAAGTTTGCAGCCCATCCTCCCCCCCCCGCACCTACCTCTCTCCTCGCTTGCATCGTCTGCCGGGCTCCGTCCTCCCCCAGCCGCCGAGTCTCTGCTCCGAGTAGCTGCCGCCGATGCGGTGAGCAGAGCGGCAGGGTTAAAAGTAACCTTGCCGCTCCATGTAGTGAGAGGGGAGAGCCGTCTTCCCCTCTCTGCTGTCACAGGAGTTCTAGCACAGCGCTAGAACTCCTGTCCTGGAGGTGACGGGTTAAATAAAGAGAACCTGTCACCTCCAATTGCTTTCACACAGGAGATTGTTAGCTCCTGGGTGATAGCAATAAAGTTAAGTGGGATAAAAATGGATAAAAAAAATATTAAATAAATAAAAATAAAAAATTACATAAAAATAAGAAAATAATGATTAAAAATAAACAATAAGAAGATAAAAAAATTATAAGAAATAAAAAAGTAAACGATAAGATAAATAAAAAAGTGATAAAGTAAAAAGAAACAATAAAAAAATGTAAACTAACCCTGCTGCCCTGGGGGTCGGCAGGGAGGGGGTGCATTGCAGAACCTGGCCTTGGGGTGGCAGGGAGAGTAAATCCGGCCCTGCTTGGAACCAGCATACAGCTAGAAAAGTCAGAAGAAAGTCAGGGCATACTTGGTTTTGGTCAGTGACTTGTAAAAAACTCAAGACTTTGAATCAACATAATAGCCAAGGAAGTAGCATTTTTAAGCGGAGAATTCAGTCAATGCAGTTGATGTATTTTATCAGCACAGCCAGGTATCCTTTAATATACAGGTGAAACTCAAATAATTAGAATATCGTGCAAAAGTTCATTTATTTCACTAATGCAACTTAAAAGGTGAAACTAATGTATGAGATAGACTCATTACATGCAAAGCAAGATAATTCAAGCCGTGATTTGTCATAATTGTGATGATTATGGCTTACAGCTCATGAAAACCCAGATCCACAATCTCAGAAAATTAGAATATTCCATGCAATCAATAAAACAAGGATTGTACATAGAACAATATCAGACCTCTGAAAATTATAAGCGTGCATATGTACTCAGTACTTGGTTTGGGCCCCTTTTGCAGCAATTACTGCCTCAATGCGGCGTGGCATGGAAGCTATCAGCCTGTAGCACTGCTGAGGTGTTATGGAAGACGAGGATGCTTCAATAGCGGCCTTGAGCTCTTCTGCATTGTTCGGTCTCATGTCTCTCATCTTTTTCTTGGCAATGCCCCATAGATTCTCCATGGGGTTCAGGTCAGGCGAGTTTGCTGGCCAATCAAGCACAGTAATCCCACGGTCATTGAACCAGGTTTTGGTGCTTTTGGCAGTGTGGGCAGGTGCCAAGTCCTGCTGGAAAATGAAGTCAGCATCCCCATAGAGGCCGTCTGTGGAGGGAAGCATGAAGTGCTCCAAAATCTCCTGGTAGATGGCTGCATTGACCCTGGACTTAATGAAGCACAGTGGACCAACACCAGCAGATGACATGGCTCCCCAAATCAACACAGACTGTGGAAACTTCACACTGGACTTCAAGCATCTTGCAGTGTGTGCCTCTCCATTCTTCCTCCATACTCTGGGTCCTTGGTTTCCAAATGAGATGCAAAATTTGCTCTCATCAGAAAAGAGGACTTTGGACCACTGAGCAACAGACCAGGTCTGTTTTTCTTTAGCCCAGGTAAGACGCTTCTGACGTTGTTTGTTGTTCAGGAGTGGCTTGACAAGAGGAATACGACATTTGAAGCCCATGTCCAGGATCCGTCTGTGTGTGGTGGCTCTTGATGCACTGACTCCAGCCTCAGTCCACTCCTTGTGAAAGTCCCCAACACTTTTGAATGGCCTTTTCCTGACAATCCTCTCCAGGCTGCGGTCATCCCTGCTGCTTGTGCACCTTTTTCTTCCATACCTTCCACATAACTTTCTATTAATGTGCTTTGATACAGCACTTTGGGAGCATCCAACTTCTTTTGCAATTACCTTTTTTAGGCTTTCCCTCCTTATAGAGTGTGTCAATGATGGTTTTCTGCACAACTGTCAGGTCAGCAGTCTTTGCCATGATTGTGATTCCTACTGGACTAGACTACTGAGAGACCATTTAAAGGCTCAGGAACCCTTTGCAGGTGTTATGACTTAATTAGCTGATTAGAGTGGGACACTTTGAGCCTAGAATATTGCACCTTTTCACAATATTCTAATTTTCTGAGATTGTGGATTTGGGGTTTTAATGAGCTGTAAGCCATAATCATCACAATTATGACAAATCACGGCTTGAACTATCTTGCTTTGCATGTAATGAGTCTATCTCATATATTAGTTTCACCTTTTTAAGTTGCATTAGTGAAATAAATGAACTTTTGCACAATATTCTAATTATTTGAGTTTCACCTGTACACATGATTTGTTACAACTTTTACAAGATGTGCAACATATGGTATGCTGTAGCTCCCTCTTGTGGATAAATGTAAACTTGCCAAGTGCTTGCTGGTTACAGTATATACTTATACTGTATGTAGGGAATTGAGATTCCAGAGTAGACATGAGGCATGACTGCTTAGCCATAAACTGGATCACTGAAGATTTCTGACAAATGGACATGTCTTGTTTTTAACCTATTAAATAAAATAAACCATTATTTTAACTTGTCTCCATGGAAGTGTAGCAGCAGGCAAAGTACATTTTCAGTTATAGATCACCACTGTCCACTTTTATGGTGCCTTTTCTATAAACACAAATCTTTATGGCACAGCCCCCCTCTTGATTGAACGGAATAATAATACCAGCACAAGAACATGTAACAAGTCCACCCATAACATATAGATTATCAGTCTAAATTAACTTGTCTTCTGCAGAAGGCAGAAATGTCAGTTAATATAGAACATCTGTCCAAATGCTGTGTCTGGATCAACCGTATATAACTGGAATCTGGCAAAAACTCTTAAGTAGGCCTTAAAGGGTTTTTATGCTTCCATTGGACATCTTAAAACCTCAACTGTAATTGGAGTCTTGAAGAGCCTTCCTTGCTCCAACTCCCTCGCCTCCAGCGACTAAGTGTCATGAAGCATGCAGCTCTGTCTGCCTCTCTTCAATTCATTTCAAGTAGGTTAGAAAAGCCAGCACAACCGGTTGGTACTAATATTAATAATAATAATAACAATGATAATAATAACAACAACCTTTGCTAAGATGATATGAATGAATTGCTCAGCTGCGGTATATCACGATTACTTCCAGCAGAGCTTGTAGCAACTGAATGGGCCCGGGAGCAAGGGTTCCCATTACATAAGTAATTTTAGATTTAGCCATTCTACTGTTACAACGGAATAGCCACAGAAGAAAGGAAAAATGTATTAAAACTGCATTTAATATATTGAAACACTATACCATAAGCTGAGGATAATTGAAGGCTAGTTGCCCTAAAAGATTTTGTCCACATGTATAAAACTCACTTTTTTGCACTGTCTGCTACTGTAGGTAATATTTGATAGAATGACCCAACAGAACTCTAAACAAAAAGTGTCCATTCCTAATGGCAAGGTTCTTTAGATCTCCAAATATGGCCCATAACCCCAAACTGTTTCTCATCTGGAGGAACTGTTGCTCTTTTAGAATCAAATCCCTTTGTCCCTCTTTCTTCTTTTGTTTCAACATCCAAAATGTCATTCAAAACGTCCCTTTTTAGCTCTGTTGTAGAAATCTGTAGAAATCCTCTTTGAATTCAACCCATTGTACCTTTGACCATTTAGCGCTCTCGTGAAGTCTTGGGGCACTCAGTGACCCTAAGGACGTGTCCTTCCAATTTTCTCTGTACCTGGCCACGCCAGATGCATAGGAAGAGTACTACTTCTTTATACTTGCCAGCGACATGTCAAAAAGCTTATCCTGTTTATCCTATATTCTAGGGATAGGCATACTCTGGCCCTCCAGTTGTGTTGCAACTTAAAATCCCATTAATCATTGCAAGACTCTGACAGCCACAGGCATGACGAGATTTGTAGTTTCACCACAGCTGGATGGCCAGAGTCTGCCTACCCCTGCTAGACTACATTTACACCACCTGTTGCATTCATGCGCAATTTCTGTGTTTTTTTTTTTTAAATAGGCCTGCTTTATGGATTTAGTGGATATAGTACTATAGGTTTTTTGTTTTCTCCACTTTATACTGCTTTTCTGTACATTACACTCGTGCACTGGATAGATGTGTAAATGAATACGGCTGTTTGCATTGTCTCATATAATTTGATGTACTTGGACTTATTTCGGTTTATTGTTAATTCTAAAAAAAAAATAGCTTTTTTATCGGATTTGTTTGATTTTTATCAAATTTATTTTAATAAAATGCTTTTGGAGTAAAAATCTATCTGAAGATAGTTTTCTATTTAAGATACATTAATAATACAGTTTATTCAGTATGAAATGGAGCTAAATGTTCATTCACCGTTTAGAGTACTGCATTGGTTATTTTCAAATGTATAAAGGAAAGATAATCTTATCCAGGCACCCAGAACAATATGTTATCTGTGTTTGGTTTAAAATGCACCAACTATTAAAATATAAATGGTAAAATGGCTATTTTTCAGTGTAAGGAACTTACCTCTGTGCTGGTCAGGGGCGGGTTTTAAATTTAGCATTGCCTTAATCTATCTAAAAGGAGAAAAATAAGTTTTACAATTACATACACTTTAAAGGCTCATGCACATGCCCGTGTGAATGAGCCCTAAAAGAGACTTGTACCAAGGGAATGGGTAGGCTACCAGTGTTGTCTGACAATATTAGTTTCTTGGCTCTCATGCTGACCTAATGGCTTCAGTGTTTCACTGGCTTGGAACACTTCTACATATCAGGAGTTGTGCCTTAAAGTGTATCTGTAGGATATTGGATGGAGTGGGGAAGGGTTAGACCCTCTATTTGTTGTGCTGTCCATTGCCCCCAAGAAAGAAAGTGAGGAGAAATCTGCAATATTGGAGTAAGAGGAAATCGTATAGTGGGGACACTTATTTCTGAGACAACTGTCTAAGAAGGGAATTCCCCTTACTTTGGGCAATTTACTCTAACTTCCTGTTGGGCCTCTGGAGCTGACGTGAAGGGAAATAAACTGATGGGTTTTAACTACACATACACAACATTCAGGCAGCTAGCACCTTGAGGAGGTCAATAGTTATAGCTTATACATTTCTCATATGACAGGTTTTCTTCAATCAGTGTCACTGTCTGAGACCAAATCATGCTTTACAGGGACTGTTTCCATTTGATTTCTTTATGACAAATACTCCCTGTGGTCTTTACTATACAGTATATGTCTTTCATAGCAGATTGTCTGCAAGACTGGGAACAGCAAAGGGGACATTTATCTCTAGTACATCAATATGATGTTTTTCA
Source organism: Nanorana parkeri (assembly GCF_000935625.1). Classification (NCBI taxonomy): domain Eukaryota; kingdom Metazoa; phylum Chordata; class Amphibia; order Anura; family Dicroglossidae; genus Nanorana; species Nanorana parkeri. The sequence goes on along the minus strand of NW_017307109.1, from coordinate 321,996 downwards.
GAGGCTTATCATATGCTTTTATGCATGTGCCATACACTTGTCCACTTATATTGGCTTTCTCAGAATATCCTTCATCCTGTGGTTACTGCTTTTAATTTCCATAAAGTTTAAATGGGTTTCCTATTAGAAAGTCTCTGCCAGCGTCCTTTCTTTCCTTATAATCGGGAACAGTGTCATTATGTATGGGAGGCGGACTGAAGTGCAGCCTGCAGTGAATAATGTAATCGAGTAATGATGCCGTTTGTGCCACCGGTAGTACCTGGCTAATAGCATTTCATGCTGTTGCTCTGTATTCAAGGAGTACATTTATATTCATGGACATAATACCAAGAAGAAAGATTAATCCGTAACTCCCAAAAGAACCAACACAAGATGAATAGCCTCGTTTCAGTAGTTTTAGTGTAGCTTGCAGATCTGAGCCTGTTACTGATAAGTCTTAGTAATGTGAGGGAAATTAAGATCTTAAAGCAATCCCGTATTGAGGGAAATATGTAGGTTTCCCATCGCTGTCCTCTTCTTCTGAACATACTAGTTGCCTGGCTTGCTGGTTAGTTACTGCAATGCTTTCTGAATCATTGGCCCAGAACAACTGTTCAGATCAAAAGTTCCCATTGCACTTGATGCATGCGTGTTCCAGACCCACAAAGTAATTGAGAGCCAGGCAACTAGAATTTCTAGAAGGGAATCCTGGACTGATGTGCCTGCATATATCCATGTACATTAAGCGTTTGCACTTCAAGAAAAAGATGACTTATTGAATTTGCCAGACTTTCCTAATTCACAAATGTATTCAAGTCACAACGCAAAACCCCTTTTGTGAGCACGCTCTGGCTGAAGCAGCTTTTCCCTGATTGGCAGAATGCATTTCAATTCAGGAAAGTTAAATCGAGGAACCTTTAGTTCCCTGGAGCTAGTAGATGTCTCGCTAAAGGGGGCTGTACACCAGTAGATTTTCGTACGATCATCCAAATTAAAAATGTAATCAGAACATTCGATAATGCCATCAGAAGCTTGCGAATGTCGGTCAAAACTTTGGTTTTAAAGTGACTCTATACTCAGGAGTTAAATCTTAAATATACATTCAAATCCCTTAACTATTAACAACAATATAGCATATTTGTGTATCACTGGGCTGTAGATCCTGAAATCATCTCTGAATTGGTGCTGACACTGTCCTTCCTTCTGGAGGGTGGCTGCTTTTCATCCACATGGTCCCTGTGTGTGTTGTAATGTCGGCACCACTCCAAGCTCACTCCTGCGATGGACTCCACTCTCACTTTTCATTTCCAAATTTGTATTGGTGTCACATTAACATCTGATTTTAGAATTGTTTGAGCTTCACAAAGGAAATCCACATTCACTGTTAGAATTATGTTTGTTTCAAGAAAAATAATTACATCCTGCGCCTTAACATTTTTTCGTCATTATGCTTAAAATACATCATCAGTTTGACCCCATTAACTATTAGAAAACTGAACAAACATTCCAAAATCAAATTTCTTCAAACAAAATTCTACTAGTGTATGACCAGCTTAATTCCCTTTACCACCTTCAGCTTCTATTAAATTTAGCAAAGAGCAATGTGTAAAGGGCAGTAGGAGCGCTGCCTGCAAGGAGTTTGTATATCATTTACTTTTCCTGCAGATGCTCTGCCTTTCTCTGAAACATAGTGGTATTCTTTTACCCAAATGTCTCTGTGATCAACTGTAGAAGGGATATTAGATTGTAAACTACTGATGTGAAAAGTTGTCTGTAAAGAATTGTAAAATTTGGTGTGCTATGCAAATCGAAAAAAGAATAAGACATGTAAGTACCATTTTTAGTAGTTCTAACTGTTCTGATAAAAGGTGAACTCCATTTACAGTGTTCGTGCACTTTACGTGTCTTCGTTGCTCTTTTTACTGTCTTGTTAAATTTGCTTGTTTGTTTGTTTGTTAGGATAACCAGCAATACTGAAATGCAAATATTTACAAGATTACTTGAGGATTTAATACAAAAGAAAATCTTTTAGCAGCCAAAAGTTGGGTTGCAGCAGCCCCTAGTGGGCACTCGCTGAAACTATAAGATGATATCTATAGCTTACAAATGTATTATACAGCAGGGTGCCTTCAGTGTTGAATGGAAATTCTGCAGTTTAATATGTGTAGCTTGAAACTGCTGGTGTTTATGCTGCTGCTGACTACCAAATGTTCATTACCTTGCAGAAAATTGATATTCTGCAAATATAAATTTATTGCTGCTGTTTGTTGCGGAAACATTGGTGATTAAGTTTAGAAGAATCACCAGTGCGCTTTAGGCATGCTTACCACGTTTGTCTATAAGCTGGAATAAGCTTCCATTCAGTGCACAGTGATGACCTTTCTCGGAATCTGCTTGACGAGAAGTGGAGTATAGCACCACTTGAAGGCTCACTGACCATATGACGCACCTCTGCCTTGTTTTTTAATTAAGTTTCTAAGGCAGGACGGTGCTGTGCTAGAAAAAGCCAAGTAGTGTTAGATCAAAGCTCCTTCGGGGGCCCTTTATAAACAGTTGATCAGGAATATACAGAGCTGTGGTACCCTTGGTGGTACTTGGCGGTTCTTGGCAAACCACTGATAACAGAAATACACATAGTTCTCCTGCAGGTTATTATTGGGTCCTGTATGTAAACCTTGCAGGGTTTCCAAGAAAGACTAAAAGTACTCTTCAGCAGCTAGTAGTAAAAATGGCCCATAGAAACCATCAACAAATTACAATAAAATCAAAAGCACCGTGATAAATCCTGCAAACTGGATGATAAAAGCAAAGGAATTATCTGATTGTGTAAATAACGGATTAAAACCAAAAACATTTTTTTTTCTTATTAAAACTATCAGTTGGATCTTTAAAACCTTTAAACTTGGACACTTAAAATTCAGATAATCTAATTGGAAGGCAGGTTTGTCAATGAGGATCCGGACTTAATCCCATTTGGCATCAGTATAGACAGGCGCTTTTGCACAAGCACCTGCAGACATGGCCGGGTTTAGAACTTGGTGGGACCGGGCAACTTCGTGTTTGATGGCCCCTAATAGACAGGTATTAAAATGCACAACAGATCACCAAATTTACACATCAAAGTGTGGATATTGCATGTTATTATAACTGTCAATTTATACATACATGTATAGGTAAATTAGTTATATATTTGACATAAATACTTGTCACCTAAACTCCAATTATTTTTGGTAAGACAAAGAACATATTTATGCTGCTAAGTACTCTTTACTTTTAGGATGTTTTTCTCTGGCAAGTTTTTGCTAATCTTTGGCATTCCTGAGCTGAAGGGCAAGTTGTAAGGAATTAGATCAACTGGTCGGAGATACTATATGTGGGTGAACTTGTATTAGTTAATGCACAATGGAACTGATTTTTTTTCTTAAGTGCAGTTTTCAACCTTTTCACCTACATTTGACTTACATTTGACATCCTTATAAGCTGGATCAACCTGCTTCGAGGCCTTTTGCATTCCCAATGACTTTTATGGGAAAAGAAGCTGTTTTGAAGCAAACATAAGCCCATGATGGTAAACAACTGATGATTTGCAGATGACCACAGAAATCTGTGCAGGCACAGATCAACTATGAGCACCCAACATAACATGGCTTAAAGGCCTGTCATAACCATAAGTTTAGGGCAGACATAGAACTAACTAAGGCCTGGTAAGTATGTCAATCAGAGATCATTTTACCGCTTGCAAGGTAAACTCTGTCAATATAGCTGTGACAATAGCAAATTTAGGCTGGAGAGATGGGAAAATCTGTAAATCTCTTCAGGAGGCTGTACATTTTTGATTGGGTAAATGAGGATTCAGGTGAAAGAGCATTTCTTGCACCTACAATTATTTTCTCATCCTTACACTCCAATAAAAAACGGCTTTCTGGAAAAATTAGGTACCATAGGCCATAAAGTAACTCACAATGTTATGCCATGCTTCCAACAGTCACAACTTCACCATAGTGTAAAGGCCCATTCAATTCAACAAGTCAAACTCAAAAGCAGTTGTAAGGGGGTCTTCTTGTAGGGCAGTTTGTCATTTCAAGCCTGATGAAGAGGACCCTGTGTGTCCCGAAACGTTGCTATTTATTTTGACATGAAGCGTCAATAAACAGACGTGTTCTTCACTTCAATATGGTGTGCTGGTGACATCTTTAACAAGTTTCAGCATTGGCGGCGCCATCCGTGGCCACTTCGAGCACCCACGCTGACAGGGATACCCGGTAAGGAGTGCAGCAGGATTCTGGAATACATATGTTCTTGTAGGGCAGAACTAAGATTTATTTTGAGGCTACCCAATCCCTGTACTGTGCTAAATATTTTGCAATGTTCTGTTTTTATATGCATTTTCATTGCGTTTTTTTCTTCTACTAAACAAATATTGTACAGTTTGCAGTTTTATTTTGTTAAACCTTGAATCTTTTGGTTATAATTTGTATTGCGTATTAGCAGACTTGATGAATAAGGTACCTGAATCGCAAGAAAATTGCAAAAGTATTGTTAAGAATTTCCTTGAAGTTGGCCTTATGTCACCTGTGTATCATTTGTGTTGAAAGCAGAAGGTAAAAAAACATATTTTACATTTTCAGGTTGCTAAACTGTGCGGTACTTCAAAACAAAGGGTGACGCGGTCAACACGCAATGGAGTGGATGTGTATGCTGGTAAAAAGGTATTCAAGGCCAATGCAGACAATGGGGAAACGCTATCTGGAAAAAGGAGGTATATGAAAAGCTATTTGTTCCTCTTTTTTCATGTCAGCTTAGCCAGACAGCATGTTATATGCAATTCCAGTGCCTTTCAACTGAATAGTTAATGCAGATTGTCAGGGTCGGGCTAATTTGTGGATAGTGGTTATCCGCAAATACCAGGCAATATGCCAGACCCAATCTTCCTGGTTTTAAATCTTTTCTTTTTTTATGAAAAAATTGTATGCCTCCCAGAATGTTACCAGGCTAGCAGTCCTAGTGGCTCATATTTGCAAACAATTTTGGATTTCCTAGGTCAGTCCCCCTTTTTGCTGTCCCTCCCTTCTGTGTCCTGGGGCTTATTCCGGGAGCAGGGAAGCTGACTGAGCCTGTCACTGCTCATCCCAGCCTCTGCACGCCGTCTCTGCACTGAATGAGCCTCCGAATTTACATATAAATGATCAGCAAGATCTACATATAAATGAGCCATGATCTACATTTGAGTTAGCTACATCTCATTATTATGTAAATACCGCAGCTTGTTCATAAGTAGATTCCATGGCTCATTCATATATAAATTTTGCCCTGGAAGTCCTACCCACCATCACCACCAGTAAAGGCTCCCCAGATAAAGGGATGTGAACAGTCAGACGGGAGTCCTTCTTGCATTGCTGAGACATAGCTGAGCTTCCCTCTGCACCTCACTTCTTTGCACCACATCCCTACTTAACTTTGCACCCTAAACCACCCTGCTCAATTCTGCACCCCATCTACTACCCCCGCTCATCTTTGGAGCTGGGTTTAGACTGAGCAAAGAAGTGGGTGCAGAAGTAAGGAGAGAGAGGGGTGCTTTGGTGAGCAGAGAGGGGTTGGATCAGGATGTAGAGGTTTGCAGAGGGGAGGGGGCGCTGACCACATTAGTGGTCAGTGTAGAATCTCCTCCTTACATTGGTGGTCATTGTAGAATCCCTCCTTTCATTGGTCCTCAGTGTAGCATCCCCCCTTACATTGGGGGTCAGTGTAGAATCCCCTGTTACATTGGTGGTCAGTGTTGAATCCCTCCTTATATTTGTGTTCAGGTAGAATCCACCTTACATTGGTGGACAGTGTAGAATCCCCCTTACATTGGTGCTCAGTGTAGAAGCCCGCTTACATTGATGGTCAGTGTAGAATCCCACTTACAGTGGTGGTCAGTTTAGAATCCCCCTTATATTGGTGGTCAGTTTAGAATCCCCCTTATATTGGTGGTCAGTTTAGAATCCCCCTTATATTGGTGGTCAGTTTAGAATCCCCCTTATATTGGTGGTCAGTTTAGAATCCCCCTTATATTGGTGGTCAGTGTACAATCCCTTTTTACATTAGTGGTTAGTGTAGAATCCCCCTTATATTAGTGGTCAGTAAAGAATTCCCCATTACATTGGTGTGGAACCCCCCCACCTTACAATGGTGGTCAGTGTAGACTCCCCCCTTATATTGGTGGTCAGTGTAGAACTTCCAATTACATACAGGCAAAAGATTTCCAGCTTTACTGTACATTATTCAGAATTCTCATTCACAGTGTGATGACTCCTAGCTAGTTTTATTACACAGGATTTTTGCCACCTTTAGCCCATCAGCAGCCACAACATTTGTTGCAGAACGGTCAGTGTCACATAATGTTTTCTAAATATTTTATTCCAAATGTGTTTGCAGTGTAATTGGTGTGTATCACTGTATTCTCTGCAAGAGCTGTTGGGTTGCCGCACTTTAAATCGACTGTATGAACTAAGGCTGGCCATACAAGTGTAGATTTCTCTTGTTCAGCCTGGGGGCTGATTGAGAGAAGTCACCTGATTCCCCAATCCACGCTAAAGAGTGCAGTTGAAGGAATCTCCTCTAAAAACTATTGTATTCAGAAAGCCACAGCACCCACAGCTGCCTGAATGCCTGAACATTTGATTGGATGCAGTCACTATCCAGACAATACTAATCCACCAGTTCCTTTGATTCTAAAAACTGACTATTGTCGAGCCAGGTGATGCAGACAGGGCAGCCCACAGCTCACATTTGAGCCTTTTATGGTCAGTTTATATGTTTTAGCTAGCTAAATAAATACATCAAAATGTTTGTATCTTCTTGGCTGTATTTCTGTCCTTCTTTTTAACAAAAACTCCTATATGCATAGTATTTTTAAAATTAAATTGTACAACATGGTAGCAATATACCGTTCCCCTTTTACATAAATGCCCTTCCCCTAAATAAAGTACATTCTATACCTAAAATGGCGTGTTGGATGCACAGCAAAAAAGGTTTCCCTGGAAATTATAGCTTATAGCGCTTTTAAAATCATTTTGGGGCTCATGGGCACATAGGCTTATTAAACTACTGCCATCTACCCTTGATGCAAAGCTGGCAGAAAAATTTTGCGTAAAAACTGTGCATTTGGTGTTTAATTACCTGCCTTAGACAATGTAGACCTGATGACCTTTAAAAGCTTTTAAAGCATTACCGATGGACAATTTGGGATATTGTAGTTTTTTGCTGCATCACAGGAGTGCGCCGTTTTAAGGCTTGACATGTTTGGTATCTGTTTACTCAACACAAGCTCTTTTTTTATATTTTACCAAGAAATGGGTCAAATAAATTGTGTATTTTGTAAGAGTTTATTTTTTGACTGGACATCTGGGTTTTATAAACATTTGCTCCAATATCACTGATCTACAAGGAGAAAACCTCGGAAATGAAAGTAGCTAAATTTTACCAGAATTGGGTCACTAATAAAGGAAAATTAAGTCCTGAGTATTAATTGGCTCCAGTTTCCAAGATACAGCTTCAGGTCAAAATTGCATCAAAATAATTCAAATTTATGAGGGAGATGTGCGATTATGTATCATAGCTTTTCTGCAAAATGTGATATAGCAATGAGAATGGTGCCACACCAATCATTATAAATGTATCTTTTTATTGATACCAATAACATAACTTTCCATTCATTTATTGTTTTTTCATGGTTTTTGCATGAAAAACTGACAAGCTTTATCTTTAGATTAAACAGCAAGGTTCCATCTTTATTCGATATCTAAACTGCACTTTTTGGATTTTCTCTTGTGAACTGCAGTAGGATCTTCCCTGGAGAGATTCCAGCAGTAATTGGCAAGCATGGGCAGGCTCCATTTACTTTGATATCTTTTTTCCATGCCTGCGATATCCTAGTAAAATCTCTTCTCATGCTCATCACTCACTGCCCCACAGTTCAAAAGCAAATAGTCTAAATGCGAGTGTAAGAAGTGAATTTTCAGTGACATGTTTGCACCAAATGCTTTATAGGACCTAAGAAAATTTGCCACGTGTCTTTCATAGTCATCTGCCTTGCTATTCGCGAGAAACTCCGTTGCTATGGACTTTTGAATGCTTTCCATGCCTTCTTTTCCTTGCCGCGCAACAGACGATCAAACTTGTCATCTCTGAGAAATTCTTGAATCTGTGGACTGACAAAGACACCTTCATTGATTTTGGCTTCACTAAGTCTTGGAAACTTAACATGGAGATATTGGAAACCTGATTTTGTTTTGTCCATAGCCTTTACAAAGTTCTTCATCAAGCAACATGGCAACACCTTTCAAATCATCCACAGAGTTGCCACTCATGTTCCTCATTCTTTATACACCTCAGCAGCGGTTTTATGTTTTTGTATGTTTATTTCATGTGGACTGCATGCCCAACAGGAACGGATGGTAAAAAAATTGCCATTGGGCAATAAAACAGCTTTTAGACTTGTTTTAGATGAATCTATGAACAATCTCCATTCATCTGGATTGTGGGTGATATTAAGGGCTGTTTTTAAGCCATCGATATCATTGCAATAAACCAAATCACCTTTCACTAAGAAATACTGAACCAGATCTTTTTGGCGATCACGGAAAATGGAGATGCTGACATCACTTTGCAAGAGGTTCCACTGTTGTAATCTGGAGACCAGATCTGCCTTACTCTTAGGCAATTCCAAATCCCTGACCAGGTCATTTAGTTCACTCTGTGAAATTTAGATGTGGTTCAGGAGGAGCATACGGTGGGCTAAAGTTTGGGTCTACTGACATCGATAGTATATATTAGCTGTGTATATTTATAATCTGAAACTATTCAGAGGAAAAAAAAAAATTTGAATGCTAACACGTTTTCAGCTCTTCCCATGTGTATATTAAACATATGTTTAAAAATAACTATACATTCCCTCTATGATATATGGAAAGGAAAATAAGAGAGGCAAATTTGCATAATATGATTGAGGGTATGTTCATTGAAAAACCGTGCCCCCCCCCCCCCATC
>NW_017307109.1:287948-312886 GCF_000935625.1 Nanorana parkeri | reverse complement strand
CCCCCCCATGTCCCCTTCCAGAATTTGTCTCCATCTCCTCTTTTGCTTTATGCTGAGCATAACCTGGCCAATGCCAGAATTTCCACACATTGATATGAGGAAATTCAGCAAGAGGTAAGACGCATCCATGCCCAGGTAAAAAAATTAAGTTGTGTCATAAAAATGCTGGAAACTGGAGGCAAAATTATTCTTGAGACACTTGGAAAGCCAGAACACACACAATGATTTTCCACCCTGCTGGCAAGCCCTTATGTGGCATGCACAGATCTATGGGCGGATCACCCACAAGGCAACCTAGGTAGATGCCTAGGGCCTGTTGGCTGTCCAAGGGCCCAACAACTTTGCTTACAGTAGGTCCCAAAAGTCTATACGAATATAGGAACGTTTCACTGCTGCAATAGGTTTCTGTACTTGTGACCTTTACTTTAGCATTAAAATAACTATTTTATTTTAAAGTAGTATTAAACTCTAGCAGTTGTTGACATTAATACAATCAGATAAACTCACTTAACATTCTCCATATATTGCCTTCAGCTGCCATTTTAGAGAGAAAATAACAGAGGAAGGAAAGAAGCATACAATATCTACTTGAGGGTTTTTTGGGGGGAAATTAGAGAATTCCACATGCCAGATTGTATAAGGCATTCTGCTGATGGTAATACACTGATCATAATCAGATGTATCATTGCTATTCTGCATGAATCATTAAATGATGAATAGTTTTATATAATGAAGTGTTAATTTATATATTTAATATATTTGCATAGATGAGACTCCCTGTGTGTTTTATGTATTTAAAAGTACAGATGCAAAGGGGATGTTGCATACAATAGTTGAGAGACTATTAGGGATAAGGCAAAGATACAGAAGATGAAACCGCTTAGTCTATTTGTGTATATGGGAGGATAGAGAAGGTGGAAGAGCTTACAGACTTTTGCGGTAAAAAGGAGGATACAGAAGATGGAAGAGCTTACAGTCTATTAGGGTAAAAGGAAGGATACAGAAGGAAGAAATGCTTACATCTAGGCATGCACAGATACTTTTCGAGTACCAGTGCAGATACTTGGCATTTTCATGAGAACTACCAGGGTTGCAGCTGGGACCTGGCTCTGGCACTCCACCACTGTCCTGAAATCATTAGTCTGTATTGTTTTAGAAAAACTGTCACATGACGATAAACAAAAATGTATCAGTACTCCTACTTGTAAGTACTCGGCAAGTACCAGTACTCGTACTCGCAAAACTGGTATCTGTGCATCCCTTTATTTATATTTATAAAAACTAAATCGTACATTAAAACAGAGATGTACAAATCCCAGGAGCTCCGAGTTCTCCTTACAAATGACAGCTGCCTCCTAATTTTTTTAATTTTTCTCTAGTGTAGTCTTGGAGCTCAAAAGTATCGGTACATGTACTCGTACTTGTACCGAGTACTGTACTTGGTATCTGTGCAACCCTACTTTACATCCTATTAGGATATAAGGGAGGATAGAAAAGGTGAAAAAGCTTACAGTCTATTAGGGTATAACAGAGGATACAGAAGATGGAAGAGTTTACAATTTATTATGTAGTAAGGGAGAATACAAAACGCAGAAGAGCTTACAATCTATTAGGGTAAAGGGAGGATACAGAAGGTGTAAGAGCTTCCAATCTATTAGGTTATAAGTAAGGATTCAGAAGACGGAAGAGCTTACAGTCTATTTGGGTATAAGGAAGAGGTGTAGAAGGTCTGAAAGCTTACAAATATTTTTTTTTAAATGCATGTTAATACATGTTTTATGTATTGCGTGTGTTAGAACATCAAGGTGCATTAAAAATGTGTTTCATCACATTAAACACACAGTTAAAAGCATGTTATACCACAAAGGTGTAAATGCAGCCCGAAGAAGAAGTGAGCACACTGTGTCAAAAATAAATAAATAATGAATTTCCTTTTTTTGTTTTCCTGTTATAATATCAATGTTATATGTACACGGGGTGCTTGTTAGTAACATAACTTAAAGGGGAGGCCTAAAACTGTTACCCTGTCTAGGGCCCTTTTATTCTTAATGTTGGCTCTTTATTGATCTTTTCTTTTACGTGTATAAAAGGGAAGGAAGATAAAATTTTTAATAACAAGACAAATAAGTAACACAAATGTGTACCCAGGAGCATCTGAGCTGAAACTCAAAGTGTATGCGTCACTGAGTGGATTACAACAAGTCCTAGCAAGTCCACGATGAGTGGATGTTTCACTATCCAGCATTCTCAGTCAGACATCTGCCCTTGAAACTGAACTCTAGGCAAATATGAAATGCACCAATAATGCAGCTCTGTACTCATTAATACATCATTAAATGTACGTTTTTAATGCTAGCAGAACATGTCACGGAGTTTGACCTGGTATCAGCCAGCCTCTTGCAGTCCATATACAGCAGTGATGGTGTGTGAGAGCAAAAAGTTGTTCAAGGAGCCAATCAGTTCTTGTGCTGTCAAGAAGAAGGCTGGTAGTGGGAGAAAGCAGAGTACAGAGAGATGAGCTCATCACTGTGCTTCTTCTCCTTTCACTGTGCAGTCACAGGCTGGGGCGTGTCTAGGATGACTTGGGCTCAGAGGAAGTGGGTTAAATAATGCTGGTCATCATACAGTGGACCTCTAGTGGCAAAATAAAGGACATTTATTGGAAAGGTAGCCCCAATGCTGGCGACGTACACTGTACGTCGTCAGTCACGAAGGGGTTAATGGTCTATTCATTTTTATCTTGTTATTTTTAGCTGAAGTTTGCTTTAAAAGATTGGCATGCTTTACATTAAAACTAGGGATGTCCCGATACCACTTTTTCAGGACCAAGTACAAGTACTTCCCCTCATGTACTTGCCGATACCAATTACCGATACTTTTTCTTAAAGGGACAGGTAACATTTAAAAAAAACTATACAGACTAATGATTATAGGCCAATTTCTTTAATTTAAGACTGTTTTAGAACAATAAAATATTTGTATTTGCTTTCACACAGCTGTCGTGAAATTACAAATCCGATCATGCATCTGCCTCTGGGATCATTTAACCTATTCATGTTAGCAGGGGAGAACTGTAACTCCATTACTGCAGTGTACTGGAAGTGTGTACTATGGATCATTTAACCAAGTACACACTTCCAGTACACTGTAGCAATAGATTTACAGCCAGCCCTGTTCCAGCTTCCCTCACTCACATTTCACTCCGATCCCTGTTGCCTCACGCGGTGCCTCTCGTAGCCGGCGCTGGGCAGGATCGCTGCATCGCGTCTCGGTGCTCAGCCTGTGGGAGGCGCTCACAATTCTGCCCTGCTAACATAAATAGGTTAAATCATGATCCATAATACATATACAGCACACACTTCCAGTACACTGCAGTCTGCAGCAATAGAATGACAATTCTTCCCTACTAACATGAATAGGTTAAATGATCCATAGTACAACTACATGTTATGTTCTATTATGTACTATGGAGCATTTAATCTATTCATATTAGCAGGGGAGAATTGTAAATCTATCGGTGCAGTGTACTGGACGTGTGTAACGTACATGTACTACATATAGAGTACACTGCAGCAATAGATTTACAATTATCCTCGGCTAACATGAATGGGTTAAATGATCTATAGTACATAACATGTAGTTGTACTATGGATCATTTAACCTATTAATATTAGCAGAGGATAATTGTTAATCTATTGCTGCAGTGTATTGGGAATGTGTACTGTATATATGTACTACATATACAGTAGAGTACACTGCAGCAATAGAATTACAATTCTCCCCTGCTAACATGAATGGGTTAAATGATCCGTAGTACAACTACATATTATGTACTATTATGTACTATGGATCATTTAATCCATTCATGTTAGCAGGGGATAATTGTAAATCTATTGTCTGCCATGTATTAGCAGTGTGTACTCTGTATGTGGTACATATAGAGTACACACTGCTAATACACGGAGACAATAGATTTACAATTATCCCCTGCTAATATTAATAGGTTCTACATAGGGACCCCCCTTGCCCTCACTCACTGCTCACGATGTGCCTCGCTGGTGAGGTCGTAGTCGGCGCTGTGCGGGAGAGCAGTGGCGAGTCAGTGCTGGTCCGGTGGGAGGAGCTCCAGGTGGGGGTCCTAATTTAGCTGGGTCTTCTGGGTAGTCGCCGGCCAGCTAATTTAGGACACCACCTGGAGCTCCTCCCACCGGACCAGCGCTGACTCGCCGCTGCTCTCCCGCTCTGAAGGTAAAGAAAAAAAAATAGCGCAAGCATCGGCGCTATGAATCGGGGCATTTCGACATACTTGTCAAAATGCCCTGTATCGGTCCCAATACCGATGCTAGTATCGGTATCGGGACATCCCTAATTAAAACCCACCATATGAAAATTCACATGAACAAACACAAATAAAATGTATATTTTGTATATTTCCTTGTCACCATTGCTTACATATTTTCTTCTTCTAGGGAGTTTATAATGAAGTTGAAGGCCTACAGTCACTTCTATGGCAGCCTCCCTGCACTTGTCTGTCGTCACAGCACTGTCTCTGAAAACGATACCTCTTGCTGGAATGGACAGGAGATTGTTGAGAAGTAAGTCTCTACTATGCCAAGAATTTGTACTAAACCTCTGTAGGCTAAAAGCATAATGTCCAAACCATCCAGTTTCCCCGCAAAAGATGTCCAGTCTATTGGCATCTGGCTATTTGCAGTTCTGCAACTGACATTACTAGCAAATGAGCATGTAAATATTTTTCAAAGCTGGCGATCATCCAGGGGCTTGTGATGGTTTCCTTCCTTCTATCCATTTTTTCCCATCTTATCTATAGCAAACTTTAGGTTGTTCATAGTTGGTTAGACATCTCACTAACGGTGGTAACATATATATATTGATTTGATAATTTATTTGATCATTAATTGTGACTAAATAGATCAGATTGAATAAAAATCACAAACCAAAGATCTTTGACTCATTTCCGTTTAATCAGTCCTTGATCGATTTTGACTCATGCTTTGCTTTGATCAGCCGATCTTCTAAACGACTAAACAAATATCTGCATGTGTGTAAAGGTGCCCATACACTGCTCGATTCTCGTACGAGAATCGGGCGAAATCCAGCGATCGTACGAGAATCGAGCAGTGTGAACTAAGACGTGCGACCGTTTCTACTGTACGGTCGCACGTCTTTTGTCGAGCCAACATGCTTGAAAACCAGCCGAGAATCGTACGATTCTCGGGCGGGTTTCTAGCCTGCTAGCCCGGTAGCTGCGGAACGGGCCGGTGTGCGCACACTGCCCGTTCTGCATTGCCGTCATCGGAAGCCCGCCCCTCAGCGGGGCGGGCTTCCGATGATCGCAAGTACGATCTGCCCGTCCAAGGTGGGCAGATCGTACGGGCTTTTAATGAGCATACGACCATCGCAAGACAAAAGTCTTGCGATGGTCGTAAGGTGTATGGGCACCTTAAGAGAACTGACTGTAATACAAATAGATTAAAAGCTGTCATGAGAATGACAGGCAGTGATGTACTTGCCTCTTTTCAAGTGAGTTGTCTGGGAGCCAGGACCTATAATTTTTCTGGCACAGCAGTGGCGGAGCACATGATTTGCTTTAATCCTTAGTTTCTCTACATATAGGATTGGGCCCCAGTCTTAAGGTGCCCATACACCTGCCGATTATCGTACGATAATCACGGGTGATCCCGCGATCGTACGATAATCGGCAGGTGTATGGGCAGCATGCGACCACATCTACTGTACGGTCGCATGACTTTCGTCTTCCTGGCACGCTGGAAAACCCGCTCAGCATTGCAATCATCGGCAAGCCCTCCCCACAGTGCGCAAGTGCACACTGCCCGTTCAGCATTGCTGTCATCGGAATGCCCGCCCCTCAGCGGGGTGGGCTTGCGATCATCGCAAGTACGATCTGCCTGTCCAAGATGGGCAGGTCGTACGAAATTTTAATGACCTTACAACCATCGCACAACGAAAATCGCGCAATGGTTGTAAGGTGTATGGCCAGCTTAAAGGTGATTTTCTAACAAGTTGGACTACCTCTATGGGTTTCATCTGCCAGGGGATCTAGCTACCTACCTGATGGAGAGCAGAAACATCCTGACTATTGCTCAAAGCTTAGCAAGCATTGTAGTTTACAGGAAAAGTATAGTGTATGTTTATTGAGCACATATTTTGAATTAATATAGTATCTACATTAAAGTAGGTACTGCTTTTAAATGTTCACTTGGTAGTTCCTTCATATTTTTGCCATTGTTTAAACACAGAAATTTGTAAATTAGCACCTAGAGGAAGCAATGTGTGTCATTGCAATCACGCATTCTTTCTGTTCAGTTAAGGTATCAGTCACACAGCAATTGTACTTTAAATTTTATTTTATTTTTCAAATGACGTTAAAATACAATAACAAAATGATAAGAAAACAGTACCCCCATAATACAGCATTAATCAAAGACAGCAAATATAAGATACAGAAGCAATAGTCAAGGAACACTCCTGAGAACTCACCTCACAGTAGTATCAAAAAGCCCATAATCTTTTAGAAAATACAAAAACAAATGCATTGATTTGTATTGTGTAGGCACTCAAAGAAAGTAAAGCAGCATAAACAACGGTCTCTCTGCAGAGATTCAGCACACGCCCTAGCTGTAGAGCCCTGCAATCATCCACACACATGTTCCCTTTTGATTACCTCTTATTGGGACGTAGCAGGAGGTGTGTTGAACCCCTGCAGAGAGAGCAGAGAGACCACTGTTTCTTCAGAGAGCAAAGATTCTTCTCCCCAGTATGCTGGCAGGCTTCAACCTTTTCTATTGTTCATTTGGGCTTTACTTTAGTTCTATGTTAGGGGTTACGTGGGGGGGGGGTTACTTTAGGGCTAAAATTGTTACATGTAAATATTAGGATAGGTGATGCTTGCAGAACATGGGTGATTTTTATGTCTATTGGTTGCATTTTTTATTTTGCCATTCAAAGTTGTGCACTAAAGGTGCTGTGCTGGGGGCCAACACCCAAAAGTAAAAGACATCCTTTTGTGACTATCATTGCTATCGTCAAAATGAACACATATATATCTAACATTTAAAGGATACATACAATTAACTGGTTCCCCTCACCCAGGGATTTGGTCATAGGTTATGCTTATTTGTAAATGCTTCTCCTGCTAGAACTTCTCTGAGTTGTCTGCTTCGGTAGCACCTTTCTTCTGAATTCTAAGATAGTTTATACCTTCTTGTTCCTTTGTTTTTGGGTTTTGATGGAAGTAAGACATGTAGATACCTCTATTTTGAGAAGACTCTACTGTACTTCACCCTGAATTCTTACAAATTGTACACAGCCATATAGAGTATGCACACTGCAGTCTCTATTCATTTCAGTGCAAATGTTTGCCTATAACCTGTGCTACCTACTCATGCACTACACATACCCCATTCACTTTAGTGGAGACAAGCTTTCATTTAAAGCAAATAGAGGCTGTGGTGCATGTGCATGTTCCTATGTGCAGTATTTTGAAGAGTTTGGCAGAACAAAGGTAAGTATAACCTATGACCTAATCACTGGAAGAGGAGGGGTAGCAGTAAAGGAGAAGTGCACTAAAAGTTCTCACTTATTCTTTTATAAGTCTACAAGTGTGTTCTTTGCACTTATAAGTATGGCTTTGTCCTTTGATGAGCCGTTTAGGTTTGATTTAATCTCTTCTAAGAGATTGCATATGCAGATTGCTGACCTTCTGTACAGGAAGGAACCCTTCTATTAATGACAGTTACATTATCCGGGGATAAGAATTTCATTAAGTTCCGTTTCATTCCTCATATTCAAGTAATACAGATTCCCAGCACTATTAGGAAAAGATTAGACGGACGTATATATCAATGCCTCCACAGTAAGTAACCTTAGGTATTAATTAACCCCTACTTAAAAAGCTGACCCAAAGCACCACAGGGACAAAATATGTCAGCGGATCATTTTTAAAAATTACTCGTGCATCAAGGATAT
This sequence comes from Nanorana parkeri, assembly GCF_000935625.1. Taxonomy (NCBI): domain Eukaryota; kingdom Metazoa; phylum Chordata; class Amphibia; order Anura; family Dicroglossidae; genus Nanorana; species Nanorana parkeri. Next base: position 304,876 of record NW_017307109.1, on the reverse strand, counting down.
GTATCTATTAATATGGATAACCAGGCCTGGGGTTCTCTATGACCTCCATTTGTCCAGCAGGAACAGCAGATCGGGGACTTTTATTTTTTTTCTCTAATTTAATGTGCATTTAAAGTTTGATTTTTTGCAGTTAATGTTTAATAGAAGTTAATTGAGCCTGTGTTAAAAGTCACTAGACCTCATCTGCCACAATCTGACTCAATTTAGCAAGAAGTCTCTTAGTGGTTGCAGTTATAACTCATATTTGATATACTCTGCTACCGTATTTACATACAAAGCAGGCTATATATGGGAAGAGCTGAATGTATCAGTGCAATATTATTCGTAAAACCTCACTGCAAAATCCTGCCTGCTGCTGTGTGTATTGAAAATCGACATGTTTGCCTGTTACTGTAACATGATCAGTCCTAGTATTTTAATAAAAGAAAAACTGATGGGTACAGAAGTGAGCCAAGTGAGTAGGAGAAGACATTAATGAGGGAGGTCTGTATACCCAGTTGCACACAAAACATCTCCCTACAAGGAAGCCAAAATTGTTTTTTTTTGTTAGTTTAAGTACATTCTAGCCTTGAGTAACATTACATTTTTTTTAAAGATGTATGCATCAGTTATAGCAATTTTTTTTTATAAAAGTGAAGTTACTATGTAAAATCAGGTTAGAAACAGAAAATAAATATGAACACTGCTTTGTAATTAGAAAACACGGCACAAGACGAGTATAATATTAATCAGTGACATGTCATGATCAGTCTTTAATTTGGTCCAGGTGGCAATCATAAGTGGTAGCAGAAATTATTTGATTCTCATACTAAATGTAGAGAACCACTTCTAATCTACCCTCAATGGGGGTAAATACCTAGAAAACTTGGTGGCTTTGTGTAAAGAAAATCCATAAAAACAGCAAGTGGAATTGTTAAGGTCCTAGGTGCCAATCAATCTTGATTATAACATCCTTGGCATTAACCTAAGCTCTATGTACACAATAGGCCCTGCTTGGACCCACCCAGATCTTTTCATTGTAATGTAAAATCAGGATCACTTAAGTCACATCCCTTTTAGTCTACTTCCCTTCCCTATCAGTTGTTTAATTTGCTGTTACAATAAAATACTTAAGCGTTCACAGCAAACGTTTACAGTCAATTATAATGAATACCCTGTTTCCCCGAAAATAGGACCTACCCCGAAAATAAGACCTAGTACTATTTTGGAGAATTGCTAAAATATAAGATCTACCCCGAAAATAAGACCTACCCCGAAAATAAGACCTAGTGTGTTTTTTTGAGCCCAAAAAAATATAAGACAGTGTCTTATTTTCGGGGAAACACGGTATTGTGAACCAGAAGCAAAGCAGCTGGTTCATTTAAAATTGAAATGAGCAATGTGGAGTAGAAAGTATATTTACTAAGTATACAATTAAAATATAAAATTCCCCAGTACTTGTCCTACAAACAAGAAAAGAGGGCCTCTATATTCTGAGACAGATGACTCTACTATCCAAAGTGTTTCAGGTTTCGCCATCCTAGTTTCTCTTTCTACTCAGTTGTTACATAGTATTTGAGGTTGAATAAAGACATTAGTCCATCAAGTCCAACCTATTAGGATCTCATTCTAGGAGTACCCGTACCCCTGTATATTACGGTCCCTTAGCTGGTTGGCAATAGCATTGTTAGCAACCAATAGTGCTTTAGATGTCTTTCACCTTTTTTAAACATTTTCAGATTGAGGAATGTGTGGATGATCATAGACCTTCCCGGATATCCCCTAGCTTAGGCTTCTTGGGCTGGGAGTATGTTGGCTGCAGTAGACCTCGCCATAGGAGCAGTGGTGTATTCTGGTTTGGGGCTACCCTAGGCAAGACAAAACTCGGTGCCCCCCCCCCCCACACTAAATGTACCCCACCCGGCTGTGGTCTCAGATGGGCTCTGCAGGGTTTGTGGTGGGCTTTGCCGGCAGCGGAGCCCCTTATGGATTCTGCAAAGCCCACCACAGATCATACAAAGCCCCCTACGGATCCTGCAGAGCCAACCAAAAGGTATTGCACAGCATACCTGAGACTCTTTGGTGGGCTGTGCAGAATCTATGCTGAGCTCTGCCAGCACAGTCCTCTTACCTTGCACGTTCTCCTCGGCGCCCGACACAGCCTCCTTGTCATCTTCGCTGCCCGACTGGAGCTCCGGCGACGCCTCCCACCTCCTCCGTCGGTGTCTCTGCCATCTTCGCCCCCCGCCTCTTCCGTCTCTGGGGCCACTCAACAAATGTTCTTCTCTCATGGGGGCCGCTTGTCAAATTTCATACCTTGCCTACCTTGTTGCAGGGAGGAGGCTGTGAGGCGGCACGTCTGTCCCGATGGTCGATTGAGAAGGTCTGCTGCAGACCTTCCCAATCGATCCTGCACAATCCTTTGGGCCAGCGTTCACTAAAAGAGCACCGGCTGAAAGGATCCGAGTGCCGGCGCAGACTCAGCTACACAGTCTGCATCCGACAGAGATGCAGACTGTGTAGCTGCTCCCGCAAGTCAGGTATGCGGTCCGTGACCGCGTAGCTGACTTCTGAGCTGGCTGCGGGTCACAAAATACCGGCTCGCGGGCCGCAACTGGCCAGCGGGCCGGTACATTGAGACCCCGGCATTTTTGCCGTTCCCCAGGAATCTGCCGCCTTGTTTGCCTCGCGGCAGATACGCCCCTGCATAGAGCTTGTATGTAAGTACAGTAGTTCATTCATTACCAATCCAATTGCTGGATCATGCAAGGTTCTGTGGCTTTATTTTTAAGTGATCCTCTTTTATGCAGGTTTTCTGAACTGCAGCATAGTCAGTTGCTATTAATACTTGCCTTCCTTATGCTTCCCTGCTGCTCCATTCAGCTGCTGGGAGAGAAGAGAAATACTCTGTAACTCGTTATAGAGAACATGGGACTTGTCTTCCTCTCGTGACACAGCGCTGGGTGCCTAAACAGCCAATCCACAGGCAAGAGGACTGTTTGTGGCTGTGAGGAGAGAGTCCTCTATAAGCTCTAATCAAAGAAATGTGGAGCTTACACAGGGCTACAACTCCCTCAGAAAGGAAGGTGAGTGTAAGGACTTTTTTACACCTTAGTGCCCATGGAAAATGGGTCATAACACACATAATAACAGTATTGTATGGTAATGCCCTGTATATGTGTGTTGCAATTTATTGTTAATTGCACCCCAATAAACATATAAAAGGTATACTACAATGCATTTTAGCACTCCACAATCAAATGATCTGCTCATTGCTCCACATTTTGAAAAATAGAGCAGGACCCAGTTGTGGATTGAAGTGCATTTACAGCCAGTTAAAAACTAACCCACTAAAATGTGTGCATTGATAAAATATTGCCTGCAAGGGACATATTTTCTCAGTGGCATAGCTATGCATGTAGGGGCCCCTTTAATGTCCAGCTATAAAACTTAGTGAGAGCCGGTGCACACCTAGTAGTCACCCCAGTACCCTTTTTCTGCAATACATGACTCGCGCTGGAATTGCGGCGGGAAACCGGCGCAGCTGGGGTGCCATTGCAAATGATCGGTGCACACCTGGGCCACTCCTGACCGCACGCAATCCACAAAGAATCGTGCATGATTGCAGAGCGGTGGGGTGCCGCCCAGGTGTGCACCGGCCCTGATGCAGAGTGTGCCAGTGGAGATGTGACAATTGTAGGTTTTTCAACTTTTAATACTCGACAGAGCACTATGGGTTAGCTAACCAGAGAGCACAACAGTAGCCACCTGATTTGAGGCAGACTTTGTCTGATTGAAACATCAGGCTGAGAAGGAGATATTGCTCTAACTCACTCAGTTATGTTTGTAAATTGCAGCTTGAGCTATTGGTCTTTGTAAAGAACATGATTTTTTTTCCTGCAGGCTGTAAGAAGGTGACATCTCAACATGTCAAAGGGCCTGAGTACTTCACCTGCTAGCTTAGAAAAATACAAAATATGAATAGGCACTTTTTATTTTATGACTATTCATTTTCTCCTAATTATTGTAAAGAAAAAAACACTAGACTTTTCTTTAATCACATAGAAAGTCTGCTCTGTTTTCAATTAGTCATACCTCACTTTGACTGCAAAGAAACAGAATGTTATACAGCTTTAACAAGTCAGAAATAGAGCCTGCATTTGTAATAACGATGTGCATACATAATTTTAAAATCTACATAAAAACAAAGATTTACAAAGAATAACATGAATAATTCTTTGTCCGTTGCAGGAGAAGTAAAGGCTAGGAGTAGAGGTCTTCCAGGGGCAGCTAATGTAAATGTTTTCACTCTGTGATGTTTTACAATTACTACAAACAATTGTTATGCTTAATGTACAGTATAATCCACTGAGAAGTAGCAGCACCAATTAGTTCCACACAATACACATTTGAGAAATGAGCGTGATGTCATGTGACAGGTGGTGATGGCAGAAGGAAGCATAGTTGGGTTTCAGACTGTTTACCAGACCCAGTACTTCACATGGGAAAGGAAGGTGACTCTGTAGAAGATTAAGTTGGCTGAGTTTCTGTACAAAGTGCAGTAGGGTCACTAGTTTCAAGTGACATCCAAATAGTCCCTCTGGTGCTGTGTTTTAAAAAATGTGATGGCAATAGAAACCAACAGATCATCTTTTCTTGGTCTCAGTACAGGATACTGCCAAATATTTTTTTAAGTTTATGTATCACTATCATATTTAGCAGCATTTTATTGAGTACAGAAAGCCATTTCCATTGCTCTTTGTCTCCTGTAAGAGCTTGAAGTCTAATGTGCCTTCTCCAGTCATTCAGTCTAAACTTACCTTACGTTTTGGGTTGTAGGAGGAATTCCATGCAAGCATGGGGAGAACATATAAACCCAGTTCCATTTTATTTGGTTAGCGGATGAACAAAATAGCTTGCGGTATACTGAGCTTAGGGTGACGGGAGGACGCTAGTTTGTGTCCTCCCGTTACTCTAAGGAGAACTATGGGGAAAAGCCCTAACCCCATAGTTCTCCTTTAATAATACCTAGATTGTACCAGTGATCAAGTTGTCATCATACATGGATTGAGTTCTGCTCCTCTAGGCCAATGGTCACATACTACCCCATTTCCTACCACAGACTGGCCAGCCCTAGCATTGCATTACACTGACAATTAAATGGCATAGCATCACAAGGCACACATAGGCTGGGGGTGGAGGACTACCCACTCCACATCAGTACGTCAAGAATAGGCTGCACCAAGACACAAGATTCAGAGAGCAGTTTTTTTTCAAGAGAGAGAACAACTGAAGCTGTTTACTTTTAGGCGCTTTCTTTCTGATTGAAACTACTTATGGAGCTGTCTGCACAGGCATGAGGGGGAGGAGTTACTGCTCTGACTGGTTCACTTTTGTGTAAATTTCAGCTTGAGGTATTGATCTCTGTAAACAGGTGTTTTTTGTTTTGTTTTCAGAAAACCAGATAAGGATAGCCTATGGAACAAGTGACAAGGTGCCTAGAGCTCCACCTGCTGGCTAAAAGCGATAATCCTACATATTTATATACAATAGTTAATATTTACCTGACTAATTTAAATATTTTTTTTTAGTCCAGACTATAGTAAATACATACAAAACGACTCTATATTCCCTTTACAAAGACTGCTTATGTGTGTATTTTATGACACATTTAGTAAATGTCTTACCTCTGATGCAAATGGCTCCTGTTTGCCATGATAAATATCCCAAGCCCCAGAATCTTCAAAGGCTGCAAATTACTATAGACTATCATTTCTACGGTAACCGAAAAACCCATATCGCATAGTACCTACTGTGATCCTTGCAATTATTTTTGGATACACTAGGCTACGTCTTTCGCATGGAGTGAGTAGAGGCTTCTCTATAAAAAGACTCTAAGGTGGGAAATTTGTTTGAAATTTGGGATTCCTCTATACATATCTTTTCTACCCCAACCACTTAGAAAATAATTACTTGCTTTGGAGCTAACCCACTGATACTTGACTAGTTAGTAGGCCAATAACCTGCCAATCAGTTTTTTTTTATAAATTTTTACCATCCAGCCTTGAAAAATACACAAAAGGGACACTTAATGCAAGGTTATGGGAACTAGCCATCCGTTGCCTTCTCATTTATTCACTTTTTAAATTGCTTATTTAATTGTTTAACTATACCCTACATTTAGTATTCATCATATCTGGATGAATGATCTGGATATTTTCATACCATGTTGTAACATGTATCTTTATTCTGCAATAAAAAGGGTTTTAAAATTGTTCATGTGGTCCTAGCCTCAGCCTGGTACCCAATTTGTATTTCTCCAGATATAAAACACACCTATATGCCTTCATTGCTAGTACTAACTGCACACATTCCAGACTGTTAAACATCCAGCATGCGCAGCATTTGGGTGATGCCTGTCAGAGTCATTCATTATGTGAGTTGAGAGCTGTAATCTGCGATGAACACACTGCACATGGCAGGCAGCATGCTGCTCTAGATGAAGGCGGCCGGTGAAATATGAAGCCATTGGGTGATTGTGATCTATAACTGAACTCGGGCAGTGCAGAGAGCTGCTAAAGGACTTACAGATGAAAGTGTCATTGACAGAGCGTGCGCTCTCCCCAATGTGAAGGATGCCATTTAGAACTATGTGAAAAACTTGGCAAGCTGCTCAGGCATTCAGGCTGCGATTCACGTCCATACAGTCTTGCATGCCTTTGGTAAACAAATACATTGCGCTCTAATTTGTGCGTGTGCCAGAATACTTTCTTTGATGATTGAACAGTGTGGAATGGAAATACATTTTAGCAATCAGAGTCCCAAAAGTAAACTGCTTCTATTAGGTTTGTGTGGTTTCTACTTTTCTATTAAATAATAGGGCTAGTTAACCTTGGAATACAAATAGATTATACAAGACCAGTGGTTCTCAACCTTCCTAGGGCCGGGACCCCTTGGTAACATTTGCCAAGATGTGGTGACCCCAATGGTAAAATTTAGGGATGATGCGGCTGCTGCAGCGACATCTGGCGGCGTGGCAGGAGAACTGACACTGCTGCGCTAGGAGAGGGCTGAGGAGGACTCTCACCTAGCACAGCAGAAATCACACAGCGACCCACAGGTTGAGAACCACTGTTCTACTTGCTTTTTGAAGCTGAAATACCCTTCCTAGAACAACAACAGCAGACTCCTGACATTATCTGCGTAGGGAGTAGAAAGCACAATCTTTTTGGTAGCTGCTCTGTGGATATAACCGTGTTATGTACGCCGTCAGAATAAAAAAAAAAAAAAAAACCACCATAGGAATGCATAGCTAGATTCCTGTTGGCTATTTCACTTTGCAATAGCCAATAGCAAACTAGCTATTGCACCTGGCCTCTGCTGCTGTCAATCACTAGAATGGGACCTGATGGAGAACTACAGGTCCCCCTCTGCTGATTGGTGGCCTGTGCTCCGATGTCAGAAACAAAAAGACAATCGCAGGGAAAGGTTTACTCTGCTCGATCGAGCAGAGTAAACCTTTCTGGGAGAAAGTGTTTCTCTCCTGGGCGGCCGGGAGCCGCTAGGCGACCCCTGGCAAATCTTCATTCGACCCCCAATGGGGTTGCGACCCACAGGTTGAGAACCGCTGTACAAGACAAAGGTTGAAGGGGCTTCCAGTGTAAAAGCTAAGTCCACCTAAAGCTAATATTAAAGATATGAGTCGGTACTGAGTTAAATTATTTGTCCCAATTCCTGTATCTCTTTTAGGCTAAAAAGTAGTTCTCAACTCTGCTGTGTAATCAGTGCCTTCAGTCTTGGTCCTCCTGCTGCAATTTCTGTGATACTGAATGAATAAGAAATCTAACAGTGTGAATAAGATCCCCTTGCAATGGCCTTAGCAAGTTGACAGACCTGGGAACTGACTAGAAGTAGCCAAAAACTAAAATGTTTGTATTGACTAGAATTAAAAAAAAAAAAAAAAAACCACCATAGGAATGCATAGCTAGATTCCTGTTGGCTATTTCACTTTGCAATAGCCAATAGCAAACTAGCTATTGCACCTGGCCTCTGCTGCTGTCAATCACTAGAATGGGACCTGATGGAGAACTACAGGTCCCCCTCTGCTGATTGGTGGCCTGTGCTCCGATGTCAGAAACAAAAAGACAATCGCAGGGAAAGGTTTACTCTGCTCGATCGAGCAGAGTAAACCTTTCTGGGAGAAAGTGTTTCTCTCCTGGGCGGCCGGGAGCCGCTAGGCGACCCCTGGCAAATCTTCATTCGACCCCCAATGGGGTTGCGACCCACAGGTTGAGAACCGCTGTACAAGACAAAGGTTGAAGGGGCTTCCAGTGTAAAAGCTAAGTCCACCTAAAGCTAATATTAAAGATATGAGTCGGTACTGAGTTAAATTATTTGTCCCAATTCCTGTATCTCTTTTAGGCTAAAAAGTAGTTCTCAACTCTGCTGTGTAATCAGTGCCTTCAGTCTTGGTCCTCCTGCTGCAATTTCTGTGATACTGAATGAATAAGAAATCTAACAGTGTGAATAAGATCCCCTTGCAATGGCCTTAGCAAGTTGACAGACCTGGGAACTGACTAGAAGTAGCCAAAAACTAAAATGTTTGTATTGACTAGAATGACCCTTTACCATAAAGCCCCCTCCCAGCTATGTACAAACTTTCTGCGTAGTAATATGGATGGCTGCATCTCTCATTTAGCCTCCATATCTGCAGAAGCCTTGTTCTACTCATTAACATTTCCTGGGGAACTGAATTGTGACCAGTCAGATAAAATGTTTCAAATGGGTAAGCCGAAGGAATGAATGAATTGTATCTTCAAGCCAAATTTCAGAGCAGGTTGCAGTGTGAAATCTTAAACTGCAACTCCTTATCCCACTTACATCCTAAAGCTGCAGAATACACAATGGGGGTACAAATAAAAGGAATTTAATTTCATTTTAATTGAGGTTTAGAGATGTATTTGGCCATAGTGAATAGGTGGGAAATGAGTAGAACCAATATTGAGTAGCCTAATTCTTAAGACTAAATTCCCTAGCTATGGATAATCAATTTTTGTAGTAATACAGATGTTTTTCTACTTCCTTCTGGTAAAGCGGAAGTGTAGTGTACGGATATTATCCCTTCCCTTGCTTCCCCTCCCCCCTGATCAACCTGCAATTAGGAATTAAAAAAAAAAATCATTTTGTTTTTGAAGAAATATCTGTTTTAAGTTTGGCTGGTGGGTCCGACAGGCTCTTGTAACCATCGGAGCATTCTGCTTCAGATCTTTTTCAGAAGTATTATAAGATAAAACACATCCCAGGGATCCCTTTTAGATGTGCCTACTTCTCCCTGCTGGACACTGGGTGCTGCAGGCGTTAGGTTAGCTGACTGGTTGACTGACTGCAGGCACGTCTGTAAGGATGCCGGGGATGTTTTCTTTCACATGAAGCTTGGGAACAAAATGATTGATGGTAGAGAAAGCTAATAGCTTTAAGGGGGTGGGGGGGTGGAGGGGGGGGTATGGATTAGGGGAAGAAGTGATTGATGAATGATGGAGATCTTTCAGTCTGTATATGTATGGCCATACCCTTCTGCATGTTTAAAGTGAACTTTGACCATACTGAGCAAAGTAACCAGTTCTCTTTGTTGAAAAGGCTTTAAGCATCCTTTATTTACCTTCCCTGTTTTCTTTTGCCACTTTGAATCTCTGTGTAAGAGGAGCTATGCACGCTCCTCTAACAACCCACATGATAGGGCTCTGGGCTTATCATTGTTTGCCTAGGTTCTGAGAGTTGCATTGTGGGAAGGGAGGGGGATTGTCTATTAACACATACTCAGTGGGTTCTGGCCATTTCTAGGGTGCCTGGTGACGGACTGAGTTTTTTGGAGAACACAGGGGGCTGTATATAAGGCTGAAAGTGCTTCCTGTAAACTTGATCTTTTGCTCAGTATAAGAAAAGTACAGGCACACTTTACTTATATGTAGAAGCAAGATTGTGCAGACATTAATAAATCTTAGATCATTTTCATTAAGCAGTGACATCTGTCTATCTGGCTATGAATCCCCTTAAATTGTCTGTTAGGATAAAACCATACCATCAAATGTTGATATTTTGTCTGCTATGGGAAAATACACAGACGCCAGGGGGAAAGCTCCCAATTTCCATACATGGGAAAGAATGTTACAGTCATACAAAGACCCTTATGGGCCACAGCACAAATAATTCAGCTTAATGTCCCCTTAGCCCTTCCAGACATGCTCGGCATCTCCCATTCCGCACTAGACAGACATTGTGACAAAATATTTCAATCTACATACACAGAACATGAGCTGATTGAAGCTTTCAGTACAAGTCATATCATTGTAAAGGAGGAAAAGTGTTCCAGTGCTTTGTGTTTAAGTTTACTAGGCTCTGAAAAAAAACATGTTTGGCAGTTGTTGAATGTAAAGTTTAATCCTCAAATTTAGACTGTAAATATTCCTTGTATTTTAACTGACAAGCTTATACTAACAGGATGACTGCATCATGCCTCACACGAGGAAGTATATTTCAGAGAAGGAAGGAGACATTCCAGAGCACAGAGGTCATGGTCTGAATTTCAGAGTAGCAGATTAGAAATTCTCTTTCAAACTCAGTGTTGTGGATGCATCCAGTTTAATACATTCACCACCACCTTCTTGCAACCGTAAGCTTTTTATATTTGGAAAGAGAAGGAACATAAAAAAAAACAAATCTGGATAAATACTCATAGTAAACATTTCACTAAAAAGGGCACCTTATAGATATTAATGGTCTCTTTTAGTCAAGCACGAGAGAGGCCCATCGGAAGAGCTGTTGGTTCGGACACATCTACAGCGCCGGCAGGTCCCCAATGATCCCCTTGCACTGACAACACTGTTGAGACTCCTGTTCTGGATCCTGAGAGTACCCCACCACTGGACATGCAATAGGGATTGTCCACATCATGCAGGCATTAACTTAAGAAGGAAGAAGACTAAGGCAAAGAATGTCAGGTAACTGCAGATTTAGGTGAGTAAACACACGGAGATCAAGCATTATCCTTATTTTTATTATGCTAGAGTTCGTTTTCAAGAACCAATACCTTAAATATGGTTGATTGGTCTTGTTTATATTGTTGATATAGACTTGCCATCCTCTATGACAAATGTATTATTTTGCTGACCTAGATAACTTTTTTTTTTAGCAGTGTGACACACATCCTGTAGTGTCCATGCATCCCTTTCATGCACAGCAGCTGTCTTATTAAACAAATGAGATGGCATATTACAGAGCTATGCAAATTCTTTATCATTTGACACTTTGAATCTTCGTGGAATCTATTACTCTTTATCGGGGTCTCCTTTCAGGAGGATACAGGGTCTGTGAGCTCTGATTACATGAGCAGATGATGTGCTGCTACTCTTTTACAGAAATATGCTTTTCTTTTTAAACTCCAAAGACTTGTATTATGATCTTAAGTCAGGGCTGGGCCCTCTCCATATGTTCTTGTACACACCAGAGCCAGCTAGCATCTTGGCATATGTGGGTGAAAGAAAAAAAAAAAAACATCCAACACATGGTAGATATTTGCTGGTCCTCCCTACATTAAAGAGAGCCACATATGTTCACAGTAAGGTCAGAGACGCTTGGGTCATATCTTATTATGTTCTTGATGCAGAATGACATGTTCTCTGATATCCAGTGATTTAAACGTTAATCAGAAAACAGTTAATTGTGAAAAATTCTCTGTATGGTGTTGGGTTCTCTGCTGTACTGTTTGTTTTTTTCTTTATACTGCTAAAACACAAGTAACATATTCCAGAATCCCCTTCAAGTCACACAAAAAATAAAAACATAAGGAACAGACACAGCTCATACATATGTCCTACACACTATTAGCTTTCTGATGTAATGAGAAGACCTAATACCGTGGGACGTGATCTTTTCCAGTTGAACCTCAAACCATGTCAAAATATGATTATGCATGGAAAGAATAAATGAGGAGTCATCTCAGGGTGCATCCTTTTGTATTGCACAGTGATCTTTTTATCAACCAATTTATCTAGGGTACAGTCTCCAATATCCAAGTCAAAGGTCAACTCCACACAGGCAGAGCTTCTGCCAATGATACATGCTTGCTAGATAATTAAGGGGCCAACATGTGTCAGAAGAACACAGGCCTGGTCACAATTCCAACCCCCGTGACCACTTTGTTGATAATTCATGGCATCAAACTAGGTATTATGCTATTTTATATTCCATACTGCTGAAAAGACAAATAATCACCTTCACTTGTTGAAATTGCTTGTTGGATACAATGAAAGTCATCACAATCAATGGCATATGGGATGCCTCTAGTTCACTGTAGTAGTTTTTTATGGGAGTCTTTGCATATTGTTCCAATACCTGAACAGAATTTTGATGACCTCTGCTGTGGACTCAGAAGCTACAAACTAAATCTATGGGGAGGTTTCCAGTATGGATGACCACGGGGTGCTGGAAGCACAGCATGATAATACGCGACTAATGGTGACATTTTCCTTAAAAAGACTGTTATTAAAAAGAAAACAGTAGGCACACATGACCATGAAAAAATGGTCATGCAGGGAATGCATTGAAGAACTATTGTTCTTACCTGCATTTTGCTGGGCACACACCTTACAACCATCGCAAGACTTTTGTCTTGCGATGGTTGTAAGGTACTTAAAAAAACGTACGATCTGCCTATCTTGGACAGGCAGATCGTACTTGCGATGATCGCAAGCCACGCCCCCCTGAGGGGCGGGCTTCCGTTGACCGCAATGCCGAACGGGCAGTGTGCGCTTGCGCACACCGGCCCGTCCGGCTTTTATCTTACGAACATGCTACACACCCGCCGAACACGTACTCGTACGATGCTCGGCAGGTTTTCAAACATGTCGCAAGTTAAAAGTCGTGCGACCTTACAGTAGTAGAGGTCGCACGGCTTCCACACACCTTATGATAATCGTACGATTGCGGGATTTCCCGCGATTATCGTACAATTATCGTAAGGTGTGTGGGCACCCTTAGTCTGCATTTCAGGCTCTTTAAATCACCTGCACAGCAACACTTTGACTAGGTGAGGGAGGGTCAGCACCTAGAGCCAATCCAGCACTGTGGCAGTGCACATATACTGTATGTTGACAGGGTTGAGAGGAGATCAGGATTCATCCCATTGCTACGTTTACTTCATTGTTCAATAAGCAGACTGGGGGTGTGTTCTTAACCGAGCTTTGGTGCAACTGCACTAATGCTGATCGGTCTTGCTGTGCTGCCTGGCATGATTACAAAATTGTTTGAACAGAACTACAAATCTTTTTGCTGGTAAAATAGATCCCATATTGGTATTCCCACGGTGTATTTAGCTGCTTGCATGTGATTTTTTTTTTCCCGGCTAAAGTTAATTCCCTACTTTCTCACTAGTAAGTATATTCAGAGAATGTTTTCCTGCAAATCACTGGCAAATATACAATTCACCAATTTGTAAATGTAATAAATCCTACTGCCCAATGTGTTATATCAATAAAGGTGCTTGAAAAAGCATCTAGGAATGGGAAGCGAGAAAACTGGATAGAAACATCAAATAATGGGGCTGAAAAAACGTTATTAGGTAAATGGTGCATAAGAAGTGAAACAATCTTTGTTCACATGTATCTCTGCTACTACTGACTCGTGCCACTAGGTGGCAATGTAAGAACAATTCATCGACCTGGAATTCTTTAGTGACTGATGCACTTTTCATGCAACAGAAGCCACGGTGAGGAATTTTTTGTTTCTGAGAAAGAACTTGAAACATTTCAAAGATGATGAATGTTAGATATAAAAGAGGGTGCCAGTGTCAGTGAATGAAAGCAGTGGGGACAATAAGTTATGGAATGGAGTGTCTAAGTTGGCTTAGGCTGGGTTCACACTTCTATGCTTCGGCATCCCAATGCACCTTCCTTACATACTCACAATGCAGCACACCACACCGTGTGGTAACATATTACCATGTGTGGTGGTGCGCTTTGTTACAAAAATAATACATGCTGCTTTTTGGTGTGATATGGTGCGTTCGGCTGCCTTTAAGCAAAACACATTAACGCATGTGGGTTAAAGACACCGTAACAGTGTCAACTCAACCGTAAGGAAGACATAGCCTAGGGCAAGGTGCTGGATTAATTTGCACAGGACTCAGACTTGAAAGATACATTGTTGGTAGTAGATGTTCACTGTGTGGTTTGTAACTAAATGATTCATCTCTAAAGTTACCATATCCTCACAAGTTTTAGCAATCAGTGAATTCTCTCTAAAGTTACCATATTCTCTCTAACAGAGATCCAATAGAGGTTATCATAATTTGTGTTTAAAATAAATATATTGCTTTTATTTCTTTGTTTGTAACTAGCAAACATATGCCTGCTCATCACCTGATTAATGCACCAGTGATTCATAACACCGTGGAATGTTTTACTGCTTATTAAGACAATATTTCCTCTGGACACTTTCTATTTGATCAAGTGTACCATTTTGGGGAAGACGGAGTGTAAGATGGTATTTCAATTGTGTGGTGGCTGAGTGATAGCTGTTCATAGACCACTGGGAGAAGAGGCAGGGCATGGAATGATCATAGACCACTGGAAGAAGAGGCAGGGCATGGGATGTTCTTGGACCATTGGGAGAGGTGGAAGGGCATGCGTGATCATGGACCTTTGGGAGAAGAGACAAGGTATGTGATCATGGGCCATCGAGAGAAGAGGCAGGGCATGGGATGTTCATGGACTATTGGGAGAAGAGGCAGGACATGGGATAATCATAGACCACTGGGAGAAGAGGCGCAGGGCAAGAGATGATCTTGGACCATTTGGAAAAGAGGAATGGCATGGAGTGATCATGGAACATTGGGAGAAGAGGCAGAGCAAGGGATGATCATGGACCATTGGGGGAAGAGGCAGGGTATGAGGTGATCATGGACTACTGGGAGATGAGTCAGGGCATGGTATGATCATAGACCATTGGGAGGAGAGGCATGATCATGAACCACAGGGAGAAGCAGAGGGCATTTAGAAAGAGAATAAACCAGCATGCTCAGAAGTGTCAAATTCTTCTTGTTTTCCCTGTAATATCCTAATAAATTATTTGCTTAGCGAGGAGAATAGGGTTTGTACACATAAAACACTTTTATAAAATATCTTTTAAATAAAAATATTTTGTTGGTTTTAGTGAAATGACCTCTTATATGATATAATATGAAAGCCTGCGTTGCCATAAAGATCTATGTTTAACATTTCTAAGCTGGACCTGAAGGTTAAAGTCTTCAACAAAGTTGCATAAAGTTTTTAGAAAGCTAGGTACAAAATGCTCTGCTCCTCATCATCGCTATGCTTTCTTTTATTATATTCACCTAACAATTAAAGTGCATATATACCCTAACAATGCACTTATGCACTCTCTTTTGTGATGTATGCCACTTTGTTATATCTGTTTTATAAGTGCAAAAATACCAGAAATCCAGTGAGCGTGTACGTTCCTGCACGCTCTGCAGTGTTATTTCCAACAATGATATCAGTCCAGTGCAGTTCACCTCTGTGAACTACAAAACACTCCATGTTATAGAGATTAGTAGAGGGGAGCGTGTTTTTTAGTTCTTGCAGATTTCTTGTTCAACAGTGGCATTGCTGCTTCTTCATAGATAGAGTAAAGCGAGTGAGAATTGTCACCCTAGGATAGGAAGTGTGTTATAGACAGGATTATCAGGTAAAGTAAAAGAAAGAGAGGCTAAAAAAGAAAGCAAATGCAACCACCACATCTAACAACTGGTAGGATGCAGTATATTTAATCTTTGTTCTTAGATTTAGATGCACTCTAAGCAAACCCTTCATTGATAGCAGAGTGTTTTGTACCTGCTGGAGTATGACGGGGTCATGTTGGAAGGTCTGTGTCTGATGGTTTTACCAAAGTCATTGAGCAAAGCTGCTGATTACATGGTCTGATGCAGATAAGTACAACATCTAGTGATCACCCTCCTGCATGTGAAGTATTTTCCAAAGTGCATATTTGAAAATGTGAAAACAATATTAAATAATGTTCTAGTAAGTGTTAGAGTGGACCTCAAGTCAAATCTTGACTTTAGGTCTACTGCTCTATGGGCATGGCTCTTGTTTTCAAACGCCTTGCTTGATTGAAATACTTGCCATGTTCTTTTATTCATGTTTTCAAGTGATTTTCATCCTGTTTTGAATGTCATTGCTTCTGATCTCCTCCAGCCTTTTATAGACTTTCCTGTCTACATGCACTTGCACCAGCTGCACATCATTGCTCAGGACTGGCTTCCTGATAATGATGGTGGATCACGTCTGCACAATCTGTGACAGCACAGTTGCTTGTAGACTTCACCAGGGGTATATGTGACAGGGTGGCAACACAGGGGCATGACCAGGAAACAGTTGTCACCCCATAACAGGAAGTGCTTGAACAAGGACCTTAATGGCAGGATTCTCTATCTGTAGTTTGTAATTATACAGTATATGTGCAGTAATTACCCACATTTGTTCATTACAGATGCATTTTCTTCCAGATTATGATTGCCTCAAGCAAGTGCTAACAGACAGGGTCTGTCTAAATGGAAACAATACAATCATGTGCACTAATCAAGGCCGTTGCTATAATGAGGCAGCCTGGGTGTTTGCCTCAGGCGACATCTCATTGGGGAGCAGCCAGGTGGGTGGCCACATTGTCCTAGGTTACTAAGAGCTCTTAGGAACCTGTGACATTCTGTGGGGTGCTGCCCAGTTCACTGAC
The DNA here is from genome assembly GCF_000935625.1 of Nanorana parkeri. NCBI lineage: Eukaryota > Metazoa > Chordata > Amphibia > Anura > Dicroglossidae > Nanorana > Nanorana parkeri. Next base: position 288,112 of record NW_017307109.1, on the reverse strand, counting down.
GTCACCAGTTGCCAGGAGCTGAGCGGGAACGCTCTGGCTTGCGTTTTGTCAAGCTCATTGCAACCAGTGACATCAGTGAGCTGGGCTGGATGCCGGACAGAGCCGCTGACAGCACAGTCCGGTGTCCGCCATCACACCTCAGGCACCCCCCCCCCCCACGCCGT
>NW_017307109.1:247921-287727 GCF_000935625.1 Nanorana parkeri | reverse complement strand
CGTCTCCTCAGGCAGCGATTTACTTAGGGACAGCCCTGGCACTAATGTTAGGAACGCAATACTTCTGGTAGCCAGAGACCGTGATCATTAATAGTAAATGGTAGATACCTGACTATCATTCCCTCTCATACCTAAACATTCCCATATACATTAGATTGTTATCCAGCCAATCTGTCGGTTTTCTATGGGCTACCTGCAGACCGTCTCCACTAAAGGCTTCACAAGAGCATTAGTGATCAGACAGGCTAGAAATCCGTGTTTGTCAACTATTTTTTTTTCCCCTTTACAAGCAAAGGCTTGAGGTGTCTGCAGTAGTCTTCTTCTCCCCTCTGAAAGTGGAACAGTAATTTATAATTTATGGATACTTACCTTGGACCAGCTTGGCTCAACATAAGTATCCATATGTGACCTCTGGAGGGCCACTGGGAATGCTGAAAATCTCTGTAGTAGTCTGCCCCACATACAGTCAGCACTGGTCTCTTCTTGCTGCTCATTGAATACAGGTAGTCCCTTGCTCAGCACCTCCGCCATACAGACAACATCTTGCATTTTTCTCCATGAATACAAGGTGTTTTCTAATTCAGCAAGGTGAAGAGGAGGGGCATGTGACGTCATCATCTCCACCTTGTCTAATAAGTAAATGCCTTATATTCGTTGGAAACTATACAAGGTGTTCTCTGAATGGTGGCAATGCCGAGAGAGCAATTCCCTATGCTCGGTGTGCAGAGGAGAAGTCGCTGGAGCCGCAAGCGAAAGAGACCAGCTATTACTGTATGTAGCATGGACTACTGTAGTGATTTTAGAATCACCAGGGGCCCTCTGCATATCAGATATTGATACTTACATTGCTAGACCAATGTAGTATACATAATAGATAATTTCTGGAGTTTATCTTTAACTGCAAATGCAACAGCAATGAAGGTTCATGCTCAGGGGTGCGCTGGAAGACAGGTACCCAAGGTTGGTCAGACCATCATACAGCCTTATAGTGTCTATGGTACAGCTTTTGAAATCTGACATACAAAAGTAGCATAGTCTCAGTACAGGAACAGAAATGTTTTTTCTTTAACCTTGCCTGTGGAATTTCCTTAGCTGGCAGCACTAAGCAGATCAATCCTAACACCTTTGTGATCTGTCAATATTCTTTCAGGTTCAATCCTCACACTGTGAAAAATGGCTTAAAGGTTCAAACGAGCCACCAAGAAGGGAAAGCCAGGAGTACTGAACCCGTAATTAACCAGATCATTGATAAATTGAATCACGTCAATCAGGTAGGTGAAAAGAAAACACACAGCTGCTTAACTGAATATTAAACAGTCAATAGAGTGTCAGATTGGGAATTTAAGAGCATTCATTTTCTTTGCTTGCATATATGTGTAAGAGAATTCCTGGAGATGGAGGATTGTCTTTTTGTTTTTATAGGATTTTATCGTAAACTTGTGTAACATTCAGATGGCTTTACACCGGCCTTTGAAGTATGGAAACAAGTTTTGTTGTTTGTGGAGAGAATATTTCATATTAAAGGAGGTTGGGTTTTTTACTGGATGGTCTACATGGGGTACATGCACATTTGAGGGATATGACAGCGCTTGTCTATGTAATAATTTAATAAAATATGGTTGGATAGCCACATGGTAGAGCTTTATCTACCATCATCTCCCGTGTTGCAAGCTGAAATCTGCTCATCTATGGGCACCTTTATATTTCATCTTATTTGCAAAAAAAAGTCACCAGTTAAAAAAACGGAACTAAAGTAGGCATTGGGCATTGATGAAAATCATGTAAAACATTTGCATTCTTGGACAAACAGCAGACATGGCGGTAGTTTTTGAATTACTATATCAGTGGAAAATGATAATCTATTGTGAAAGAGCCAATTTAATCAGTGAGGTTCAGGAATGTGTGCTGGCAGTTGACCACATAGTTTCAAAGAAGAAGGCACAGCTGATCTGAATTGGGAACAGGCTGGGGGCTGTTTTTCTATGAATGTGCATGTCAATGTCATTGTAGTAAGGAGATAAGAAGGGTCTTTTGGTTACCTTACATCCAAGCTACAATAAATGCCTTTGGCCAGCTTGACTCATGATTCCTTCATCTTCTTTGTGGCACTATTTATTAGTACAACTCACTACCTCCTGGAATGGGTTACTTCCCACAAATCTAGAATATCCATGTGATTGAACAGACTTTCCCTCATCTTCAATGATAAGGTACTAATTATTTGTGTAGCACTTCTGTCCCTTTGCTGAATTACACAAGAAGCAGTGGTGAATTCCGATGCTACAGAGGACTGACAGATGTGTTCCCTTATTTTTGAGAGACCGCTTCAAGTCTATGGTAAAGCCACATTTTTCTGCTGCTTTCTCTATAATGTCAACACATTTTATTGGCAAGAGTGTTGCTGACTTGGTGGCCACTGCAAATTGAAGATGTTAAGATATTGCCACCATATTACTAAAGATATGAAAAGCAGGTTGACAATGCAGCCTGCTGAAATGATAGCTTTGGGTGAAATTAAGAGACCTGTTGGGATAGGACTATGGCACGTGTAATTTTTCTCTATTTGATAAGTCACTGAGCTGGAATAAATGTGTGTAGCAGGGGTCAGGGCACAGTAGTAATGCAGGGATGAGGATGACAGCCGTGGAGTTTACAACTTCCAGAATAAGCAATGGGAGCGTGCATATTGGTTATCCTGACAGCTTTGCTTTAAAATATGCAGTGTTTTTCTTGGCGAGGACTAAAAAAAAAAAAAAAAAAACCTTTTAAAATGTTACATGATTTCCTTTGTTATAAAAAAAAGCATGTTGTTTACTCAATAGCTGAAATTTATACACACAATGTGAATGATTTATTGATTATTGGACAAGGTTTCTATCAGACAAAGTGAGCTAAAAGGCAGGTAACTCGCACTGCTATGCATTAATCGCACAGTTCCATATGATTAACACCTATGGTGCGGGAGGTGCGTTGTGCTGCCATTCATTTAAATGGCACCCCAAACGCACCTCCAGCTGCATTGTGCAAAGCTTTGCAGCGCAGTCAAGTGCATTGTTGCCGGAGGTGCGTTTGGGGTGCCATTCAAATAAATGGCAGTGCAATGCACCTCCCGCACTATATCGGTAGGTTCATTTTGCAGTAGCATGTGTTAATCGCTCGGAACCATGCAATTAACGCATTGCACTGGTTTGAATCAGCCCTGAGGGCCTGCTGGGTGCTAGCGGTGTGAATAACGCTTTACATTATTACACCAGGCACTGCTGCACAAGTCACTGTCTACCTTTTTTTTTTTTTACTGACGGTGTACAAGTGTCCACTCCATTCAACAGTCTCTGCACAGCAGTGCAGTGTGCTGCTGTGCACTGGCTTCCGGTGCCATCCAGTGTAATGCGGAAAAATGCAGCATGTCTTTATTTTTTATATCTAAAACTATTATAGTATATCTTTAAGCTATAAGATATCATGTATCCACCTTTTATCCACATAACCTCCCCTCCCCCCAATTTGCTCATAGTTTGAGAAGCCATTCCTATGTACTGTATCTCTAAACTTGTCCTTTGCGTGCCTGTGACACCCCCCCCCCCTTCCTCCCCCTGCCAAAATTCAGAGATATGGACTTGTTACAAACATTTTATTTTAAAGCCAGGTCTGAAAGAAAAATTACAAGGTTATCTACTGGTTCCAAACCAGGAAGGCTGAATAGTAATTGTTTGCTTTTAAGTCTATGAGTTTACAAAATACAAATATTTTGTAGTAAAAAAAATACTAATTTGTAGTAGAACTGCAAACGTTTCCTCCCTGCAAATCAGTAATACGTAGCTGGAGCAATTAAACTAGTAAAACCACATGCCACTGGAGAGATCCCTGCAGTTACGATCCTTTCCTTTTGTGGCATTGGAGGCTCAATGGTATTTTTGTGAATGATGTGTATTAGCAGGTATCTGGCAATTCTCTTCTGCTGCATGAGCTGTGCGGCTCTGCTGAATCTAGATCTGGAATTTAAAGCTTAACCTACATTGTTCTCTTGTGAGTTAGAGGTCACTCATTGGTTGTTGACCCTCTCACACAAATGGAATCTGAATAGAATGAGTAATTACAAGGGGATTCCATTCTTGGACTGTTTATGATAAATGTAAAAAAATAAAGGGTAACACACATTTCCTCAGCTTTGTGTCTTAATGATGATGTCCATCAGCTATGTTCTAGAATTAGGCACAGATCTAATGCGGCCTCTTATGTGGTAATTCTGCTTGATTTCACCCTCTGTTCAATTACAGTTTATAAGGGTTTGGGTCATTTTTATTGTTTTAGGTTTTTACGTTTTTAAACCAACGTTTTAAGTTTGTTTTTTTTCTATAGGTATACCATCTTTGTATTAGAAATAACATTTCATGCATGTTGTATCCATGACAAAGGATTCCAAGAACATACTTGATACACTCCTACTTTAGTCTTGCTTTGTCTGATTAAACCTCAGGCAGAGCTGTCTGATAAATAAAAATAGTGCTTGCCGTATTTTTGCAGGTCGCACTGGACCGGAACGCAGGCACATTAGTGCCTGTGTTCCAGGTGCGGGCAACCGCACTGCAGGCAGGGGGCGTTGCTGCGGTGCCATTGACTTCAATGCACCAACAAGCCCCCTCCCGCCCCTGATTGCAGGGAGCTGGCCGGCTTGCATTTCAGAGGCCGAACGCTCTGGAACACAACCTTTTGTGGTGTGAACTGGCCCTCATCAGAGGCAACTGGAGTGGAGATATGCTACAAACTTCTCAGTTATATTCTACTATCTGCAGAACAGTCAATATCTGGGAACGTTCTAATAGAAAATACGAAGCTCAGTAAAGGTATAGAAAAACAAACAAACCTGTATAATTTTCCAAAAGTTAAAAGACTGCTTAAAAAAAACTTTAATCCCTAAAATTCACTAAAACATTGCAGAGTGTATTCAAAAATGGAATTAATAGAAACCACACTGCAAAATTAAACTAGTGAGAAAATTATAGGACAGCTCCATTGGCACATTGTGTATAGACACAATGCAAAAGACTAGTTGCAAATGACCCAACAATTTCTATGCTATTACATTTACCGTTTTCTTTTGATTGTCAAGTTGTTTTATATGTTACAAACATTACATATGTAAAATATATTTAACTGTTTTATTATACAGTACAAGTCAAGCAAATTTGCAGATATAATTTTTCCCCTGTTGTCTTTCACCTGTTCACGTTCCCTTTTCTGCACAGCTGCGCCACCTCAAAGAATCTTCACATCCATTACACTTCCGGGTGTTGGATGCCTGAATCCGCCGCCTGACTTTTTGGTTTCTCCTGTTGATCCCATTGTCTCTACAGGACACAGTTGTTATATAGGGGTTGGTGGGAGGAACTGTTGTGTAACGGTATCAGCCAAATGATCAGACCAGTGGTGATGTAAAATTTCTACTTAACTTAACAATGAAAACATAAACATAATGTACAACATAAATTGTACAGGGGATCATATGAACAGTGGATTGCAATACAGAGCATTAATATCAACAATAAGGGAAACAGGCTTGGGAGAACATATGAAAACGATTTCTACAGCAGTTCTGCAAATGGCCACTAGATGGCAGCAGAGCATTCTGAGACCAGTTTACTGAGAGAATACAGAGCTAAAAAATCTCACGTGCCCAAGATAGGGATTGACCAGCACTCAATAATGAAGGTCACGTCTTTCTGCCTTGAAGAAGGGACCCTGCACGGCCCCGAAACATCGGTTCTTTTGGATTTCTGTGATGGTCTTGTCCAATAAAAGGGACATATTCATCTTCATTATTGAGTGCTGGTGATCTCCTGCTTTTCTTGACTGCACGGCGCCATCTGTGATCAAACATCACTGCGAACACCATTTTTGCTTATTTGACTGCTGTGAGGTGTGCGGAGGGCCCCTCCAACGACTTACAAGATAGGGATTTATCACACTATATAAATTCTAACCTATATAACAATGCTAATATTAACTGAGGCTATGCATCTCATATTCTATGCCCCTATTGGGGCGGCACAAGGAGGTTCTGGTGGCTGTAGATAGGGCCACCTATCTCTCTGAGCACAGGATGTCTCTCTGGGAGGAGCTGGCATTTATATCCCCTGGGCGTGTCCAGGAGCTCAATGGAAGCTGGGAGCCCAGAGGATTCTTTTTATGCATCAAATGTTTACAAAACAAATGTGGGTGTGTATATGTATAAATGTGTAAATATACATTTATTTTTAATGAATGAAAACCATGGTAGCTGCCCTGTAAAGGGTTGTGTTTTTGTCCATTGTGTATGTACATGGTTTTGTACATACACAATGTTTCCTTGTTGCACACCGCACTCCCATGTTGTTATTTTACCATACCCAGAATCCTCTGCTCTTCATTGAATAGCACATAAGGAAGGCTGGTGTGTCAGCCATCAGAAAAACAGATGTAGGTACAGCAATAGTAAATGATTAATCCCCCATCCCCCCCAAAGAACTTGTTAAACACCAGCTCATTCAGAAATCCGTCCACTGTCTGCAGGGTTTGTTTGGCTCATTAAACATTTCCATTGTCAGAAGTTTCTTTTTGAAGTACTTTGAAGCTTAGTGGCTGCTTTAACAAAAATCTGAAAAACAAATGCCATTTATGAAACGAGGACATGGATTAGCTTCACATGGCTGCGGAGAACCTATTGTCAATGGCCAGATATTGTCTGTATGCTTTTGCCATTAGGTCTGGGTTAGCAGTGATTATCTAGTGGGCAAAATAAGCATTGTCGAAGCTGCAAGAAAGGAGAAAAACATATTTTATTGTAAACATTTTCAAATGTGGGAAGGTTGTGATGGCAAGCCCATCTGGTCTCTGGAGCTTAGTCTGTAACAGATTTGGACATGCATGATTATTTCATGTTGACTAATCCATACCTATCCTATAGACAATGCCTGCACACAATATCGGGCATACATGTGTCCAATGAGACTATTTTTTTTTAAATACAGAACACTTAATATGAGAGATGATATCTGTCTAATTTGGCCATTAAGGGCCATATCTGTACTGGGTTTTGGTACAGTAGACCTGAAGTGGCTTACTCTGCCCAGTAATTGGTACCGGATCCACATGGTAAACTATAATTTTAAAAAAAAGAAAGTCATGTATTTCCAGTGCTCTACTGGTTGTCTAATTGTAAAACAATTTTTCAGTGTGTTTGATATCATACCTCACTGTTTACATTTTTTTACGCAAATCATCAGATTTTGGGAATCTGTTGCATGTTTTTTGACTAGGCATCCTGCTAGTAACTGCACTTCCTGGTGTAGGCTGACAACACTAAGCCACTGCTTCACAATGAGCAGCAATGTTGTCAGCCTGAGGTGTGAGCTCCTTCATTTGGCTGCCTATCTGAAGACTTGATGGACAGCCCAATGGAAAGCAGGCACACAGCAGGCTGACAAGCCTATGTCTAGGCTGAGCGACAGCAACTAATCACAAACATCTGTGATTCTGGCTGTAGGAATCCAGAACAGGTTCTAATAGCAGGTGTTAAGGGGGCCTAAAGCCTTGTTCACACCAAGCGCGCAGCAGGTGCAGAGCAGAGCAGTTGCAGACCGGATCAAAACTGTGTCCAATGTCTTCCAATGGTATTTTTTGCTCCAGTTACATCCAGAGCAGGTGAAAAAACTGCAGCAAGCCCTATTTTACCTGCTCTGGAACACATGCAAATGCATCAAAAAACGCATGCAAATGCCTGAAACGCACTGAAAGCCCATGTTAAACTTAAAAAAAAATGTTATTTTTTTACCAAAAACGGCCCGGAATGCATCAAAAAAGCGGCACGATCCACTGCACTGCGTGTGCAGCAACCTGATCAGATCTGCTCTGCATTTGGTGTGAACAAGGCCTTAGTCTGCTTGAAGTTGAACACCAGGCAAAAAAATATATTTTCTAAATACCAGAGGTATGTGTGTTGTTGGTTAAATTTAGGTGACCTTTGTGCATTTCCTCATCTTTTGTGTGGAAATCCAGCATGAAACAAACCCCTGTCTGTTTGGAGCTGCTGTCACCTCATGCAGGGTGTCTATATCTGCCACCTCCTGTAGTTTTCTGCAGGCAGCCTGTAGTGGGTGGACCTGCTGGTCCCCTTCCCACAGCTCTGCTCTGTGCAGGCTACATGCTGCCCAGAAATTATGTCACTGCTATTTTTACAAGATATTATATAGGTTTGCAAAGGCATTTAGTGGACACAAAGTGAATTTATATCATTTTTGACTATTTGAACTATATAGTTAAATGAAAGTCTTTATGCTCAGAGTTCAGCTTTAACTGAACTTTGTGTATTTCACAACATCAAGGTAATCAAAACCTTGTTCAATCTTTTACTTGGTTTTCTTAGTACAGTACCCCCATAAATCTTAACTTTTCATCTGAAGCACGCAAGTCACTGAAGAGAAAATGTTGTTATAGGGAGAAGGTTTGTATTTTCTACACAAAGGTATGGATTTAATATGAGAGCAGATGAGTATTATTACTTCCTTTCTTTAACAAGATAACTTAAATATTTGATTTTATCATCACTTACGAAGGATGAGTATATCTAGCATAGTTAGGCCGTGGTTTATGAGTATGTAGACTGTCTTCTACTTATTTATCACCTACACCAAATGCAACTTTTTAAAGGGAAAACATCTCTAAAGCTAGCCATAGTGTAGTACACTTCCTTGCTGTCTCTCCTCACTCTCTCCCTTGGCTGTCTCTCCTATCTCTTTTCCCTGGCTGGCTCTCCTCTCTCTCCTGGCTGTCTCTCCTCTCTCTTTCTCCTGGCTGTCTCTCCTTGCTCATCCTTCTGGCTGTTTCTCCTCGCTTTTTCTCCTAGCTGTCTCTCCTCACTCTCTCCCCTGGCCTGTCTCTCGCTCTCTCCCCTGGCCTGTCTCTCTCTCTCACTCCTAGCTTTCTCTTGTTCTCTCTTATGGCTTTCTTTCCTTGCTCTCCTCACTCTTTTCTGGCTGTCTCTCCTTGCTGATCCTCTCATCCTCCCTTAGCTGTCTCTCCTCTTTCTCTCTTCTGGTTTTCTCTCCTCGCTTTCTCCCCTGGTTGTCTCTCCCTCTCTTTCTCCTGGCTTTCTCCCCTGCGATCTCTCTCCTGGCTTTCTCCCCTGCGCTCTCTCTCCTGGCTTTCTCTCCTCACTCTTTTCTGGCTGTCTCTACCCGCTCATCCTTTCATCCTCCTGGCTGTCTTTCCTGGCTGTCTCTCCTCTTTTCTCTCTTCTGGCTTTCTCTGTTCGCTATCTCTCCTGGCTGTCTCTTCTCACTCTCTTTTTGGTTGTCTCCCCTTGCTCCCTTTTCAGGCTGTCTCTCCCTGCTCATCCTCCTGGCTGTCTTTCCTCGCTCTGCCTCTCCTAGCTCATCCTCCTGGCTGTCTCTTCTGACTCTCTCTCTGCTGTCTCTCTCCCCTGACTGTCTCTCCTTGCTCTCTCTGGTATATTTATAGGGATGCACTGATACCGGTTTTTCGGTATCGAGTACGAGTAGCGATATTTTATTTTTGGCCCTCGCCAATACCGATACTGGTGCTGTGTGCCCTGATTATCAGGAATCCAGATGGTGGATCATGACCCACTGCCCAGCTTTCTGATTGCCTAGGATGCTGGTGTTTTATCAAAAAAGTACACCAGCTTCACTTCCCGAGGCTGCCTGACTTACTGACCAATCAGGAAGCCGGGCGACGGGTCATGAGGTGCTGCCCGGCTTCCTGATTGGTCAGAAAGCCAGGCTGCCTAGCACCAAGTGCAGCTTGCTTCCTAGCTAATCAGGAAGCCAGGCGGCATGTCATGACCCGCCTCCCGTCTTCCTGATTGGCTGGGAGGCCTGTGCATCCATGTATATTTTCCAAGAAAAATTGCCACGCGCCGCTAGAGTGTTTTGGGTTTCACTAGAAGAAAAGGTGGCTAGAAGAAAAATCCTATTTCCCTCCCTCTCCCGTAGTTGCCAATCCCACTTTTCACTTGTGTGTCCCTGGGGAGTTGCGTCCCAGGGACACACAAGTGAAGCGTTGCGTTCAGCGAGTCAGCGCCAATAATGCAGATTCATTATTTAAAGCCACATACTGAAAAGAGATGCCCTGTGAAGTCCTTTGGAGGTACACCCCGCCTGACTTCCTGCGTGGTAGTGTTTATTTATCTTAGCGCGGCTCCTCTCCAGCTCTGGATTGACGAGGTAAATAATTGGGAAAGCTCTAACACAGATCTGGGGGGGGTATTTGAGGCTACAGCTGCCGCAGAACTCCCCAAAAACTGGAGGAGCGGGAGGAGAGCTGCGGCAGCTGTAGGGGAAGAGTGAAGACGTCTAATGCTGTATATCTGTGTGTAGACTAGTGGAAACTCCATCTCTCTCAGCTTCTGTAAAAAAATATAATAAAGTTTAGTTTTATTACCAGTAATGATTTTGTCTTTATATACTGTTCCAGGTGCCCAGTATTGTGTAGATGTATTGTTATAGAACAGTACTGTGTTATTGCATTGTTTATTAATGCGCTCTGTGTTCTGTACTACTGAGCTCTGTATTCTTTACTACTGAGCTCTTCGTTCTTTTCTACTGAACTGTGCATTATTTACTACTGAACTCTGCTCTCTTTACTGCGGAACTGTGCATTCTTTAGTACTGGGCTCTGTGTTCTTTACTTCTGAGCTCTGTGTTCTTTACTGCTGTGCGCTGCATTATTTACTACATTAGTCCAGCTCAGCCCAATGTAAGTATGCTTATGATATGCCTGGTTGGCCCACAGGAAGCCTATAAAGTACTCTAGTAGATATTCTCTGATTGAATGAGGGGTTGTGACATCAGAGAATGCCTTGTATTGTGTTCTCTGAATGTGAGGAGTATGTAGTTTCAGAGCAGCGGGGAAGCCGCTCAGCTCAGCGCACCACACAGGACCCAGAAGATTGCTGTAAAGTGCTTGTTAGCTTCGGCTGCTACAACGCTTTACAAGACCGCATGGAGTGACCAGATATATCATATACATACATACATACATACATACATACATACATTGAGCAAAGCTGTAAGTATGCATAATACTTTATATGAGGAGTTCAGCATTCAGCTTAAATTATGAATGCCAGGAATAACCTCCTTGCTTTGGTGCTTATGATGAGCATATGGTGTAACAGAAGTTCAGTCATATGCTTACTGAGTATAGCAGCCAACATCTATGGGACCCACAAGATGCATGTGCCTCACGAGTTACTTTTGAAGATTATGAAGAATGAATTACAGTATCATGCTAAACCTTTTGCTTGCTTTGCATGATTACAATGCAATTGTTAGGAACCATCACAAAAACAAGGACACCACACCCCTGGATTCAATATATACCAACAAAAACAAAATGGGGCTTTCAAGGTGACTACTGAGGAATACAGGGGAATAGATCCAAAAAAATGTAAATTGATTCATATATATAGTAAAATTCACTTTTAATACAATTGATTCATAGTCTACATATAAATACATAAAAAACAGCATATCCATTCATCTGAGTAAAAACAATGGTAGATGTATATAACCTCCCTGGAGCCCGTATAGAAAACATGATTATAAATTCATATACTAGTCAATAATTTCATTATATTCATGTCTTAATACATAATTTTGTATAAATCAAAAATTCAGCCATGATTCTGTGCTTTCTCCAGACTTTGCATGATTACAACTTTTAGGGTAATTAATAAGATTTTGTCATGCAGAAACTATTATTTCTTTAATATCGCATAGCTTGATTATCATCAGGAGCACTTTAATCCTTGTTTATGTTCACAAATATTTTTTGGACAACTTTAATAAATATATATTTTCCCTGCAATGCCAGACTATTAAAGGTTTTGTCTCTGTCCAATTTATATGGCATACAGGAAGCTGGCTGCTAGGTGGTGCTGTTGCTCTGAAGTCTGTGTTAGTGTAATTTGAAACTGGCACTGTCTTCTAACCTGTTATGTAGACTGACTTAAGGGAGGATTTTGTGGTTAATAGCCAAGAATTTCCTTTGAAAGCAGGTGAAAAAACAGCCTACATTCCAGCATTTTTTCATAAGCTACTGGAAATGATTTTCTAGTCTCAGAGCTCTGGGTATTTTATTGGCTATTAATCAGTGCATATTCATTGTTGGAGCTGTGTTTTGAAAGGTAATGCAGATAAAACTGCTATCCTGAATATTAACGGCGAGCATTATGTCACCACATTGTACTCTGACAAATCTTCTGGAATTAAACTGCCCTCTATCCTAGGCACACACGATGACTGCTTTGAAACCTGATTATTTTTATGAGCTGTATTTTTTAAGATGTTCTAACTATGCCAGCCACAATTGATTTAATTAGTTTGGTCTAACTCATTGCCTATAACAATTCACATGTGTTCAGCACATTAGCAGCTGCTGGAGACGTATAGGTACCGACATATCTTTTCATAAGCAGCACTGATATCTTTCAAATAATAAATTATACTTCAAAGTTGTGTTAATATGGTCAAGATGCTTTATTATCATTTATTATTCGCAGCACTTCCAGTCGGTAATTGTGTTACATTATGCCTCTGATAAGCAGCAGGATATAAAATATGTTTTTAAACTAGAGAAAGTTAATGAAAGGGGGCTGTTCATAAAGCAGCCAATGAAATTTGGCAAAATGAAAGCGTTTATGGTTACTGGTTTTTCTACTAGTTCATAAATGTTGGGAGGAAAAAAAATCAATGAAACCAGGAAAAAGTCAGTGAAATCAAAAATTGTAGGGCCATTTAAGAAAACAAGTTTTCCCCAAAAATATATATGCATCTCTCTCTCTCTCTCTCTCTCTATAGATAGATAGATAGATATATATATATAGATAAAAATATAGTAAACACCATATTGCCAATAGTATTGGGATGCCTGCCTTTACACGCTTATGAACGTTAATGACATCCCAGCCTTGGCCCGTAGGGTTCAATATTGAGTTGGACCACCCTTTGCCGCTATAACTGCTTCAACTCTTCTGGGAAGGCGTCCACAAGGTTTAGGAGTATGCCTATGGGAATGTTTGACCATTCTTCCAGAAGCGCATTTGTGAGGTCAGGTACTGATTTTTAGACGAGAAGGCCTGGCTCACAGTCTCCGCTCTAATTCATCCCAAATGTGTTCTAGCAGGTTGAGGTCAATGTGTTCAAGCCCTGAAAAACAACCCCACACCATAATCCCCCCTCCACCAAACTTTACACTTGGCACGATGCAGTCAGGTAAGTACCGTTCTCCTGGCAACCGCCAAACCCAGACATGTCCATCGGACTGCTAGACAGAGAAGCGTGATTCGTCACTCTAGAGAACACGTCTCCACTTCTCTCTAGTCCAGTGGCGGTGTGCTTTACACCACTGCATCTGGCATCTCCATGCACTGTTGTTGTGCCAATCTGAAGGCCACACGAAGTTTGGAGGTCTGTAGCTGCAGAAGGTCAGTCGTCTGCAGAAGGGCGACTTCTGCGCACTGTGCGCTTCAGCATGCGCTGACCCCACTCTGTCATTTTACGTGGCTTACCACTTCGTGGCTGAGTTGCTGTTGCTCCCATTTGCTTCCACTTTGGTGGGCACAAAGTTGGTGCAAATTATGATCGATTTTGCAAACTATCACTTGCGACATTCTGGTAATCTCATGTCATTGAGCAGCGATCCTTCGGTTCAAAACACAGAACAAGTAAACAGTAGGACTAGCTTATGGAAAATAGCATGTAAAAGGTCCCCTTGGTTGAATCTCAATTGGACAAAAGTCACAAATAATGGGGAGGGTGTCTATTTGTCTGTGAAATTATCACAATTTCAGAGGATTGGTGTTAGGAGATGTTCTACAGAATGGTCACTGCTAGAGAAATAGTCAAGAAAACATCCTGAAACTGAGAAAAACATCGAGACCAAAGTTTGTTTTCGAGCGTGAGCAGTTTTCACACATTAAACTGTTCAAAAAACATGCATGCATGTAGCATTTTTTCTGACTGCAACGGACCGGAACGCAGGCACTGATGTGCCACACGTTTCGGTGCGGGCGATCGCACTGCAGTCAAGGGGCGTGGCTGCGGTGCCATTAACTTCAATGCACCGCCATGTCCCTTCCTACCCCAAAACAAAGTGAGCTGGCCAGAATGCGATCCAGTATGTTGGGCCAATTGGTCAGGAACGCACTGGGGCTGGTGTTAACTAGCCCTTAGTGCAGTACAACACTTTTGGTTTTTAAATAGTGCGTTTTTCAATAGAGGTTTATACATCGGATCAAAGGAAGGGATAGCTCAGGAGGAATAATGGACAGAAAGATTTGATTTTGCAAAAGATGGGAAGTCCCTCTAAATGAGGGACAGTTGGGAGCGATGTCATACTGATGGGTCAATTCAATGATAATGCATTGGGGACAGGAAGAAGCAGGCAATCTTTAACACTACCAGGAAGTGAGTATTACCAGATCAGAATAGCCTATCATTTTGGCAGAGATGAGGCTCTAAAAGCTGCTGCAGGTGTCCTGATCACTTTTATGAAACCATATTATTATTATTAATATGATTTATTAAATTAAAGTGACATTAAACCCTCAGATTTTTTTACATAAACCAATACTGTAATGTGTGCCTTCGCACACATTACAGTATTGTTTTATGTTAAAACATAGGGTTTAATGTCACTTTAACATTCAAATACAGCGCACAATTTTCCTTCACATTCCTCTTTCACTGGCCTGATCTTATCATTCGGACATTTGATGTGTTTCTACGAGTTCCTGTACTTGGCTGATCACCATTACCCTATGTCCTGCATCACTGAATAAGCCTGTTTGTAGTACATGTTCTGCGATAAGATTCTGCAGCTAAGCAACAAAGATAATGGGGCACGGTGTACGTCCTTATGATTGAAGATTTGTTTGTTTGCCTGAAAATACCTTGTGTTCAATGTTGCATGCGTTCTGGAAAATATTTAATAAAAAACATTCCACAATAGGACCAGCAATTCCTTGCATTTTTTTGTAATCTGAGTAAGTCCAGCAAGGTAAAGTCATTATGCCTACAAAACAGCTTTCCACTGCAGTCAGTCTCATGGCAATTCAGTGCACATTTTACGTTTACAGTTCCATTAGGTAATCACTCTGCTCTGAGCTGGCCTGCTATCAAAGGAATCCATTGCAAACACTTTATATAATAAACTGTAATAAAATATTTTGTTTTATTAAGTGATGAATAGTGAGTAACTGGTAACATATGGAAAGGAAGGTACAGGAGTAATACACATTAGCAGAGGGGATCTTATTGCTGACGTATTGGTCGGTTATCGTTCTGTCAGTGTTTAGACAAGTTGAGAAATCATCTTTCTTTTGGTGTATACAATTAATGTGTATATTGGAAAGAATCTATACCCTCAGGCATTTCAAGTAACCATTGAAGGCACTGCCAGGATTGTTTGGGAGTAAATATGTCATTCCTTAGGTCTATTATAAAGCAATCGAGAAATCTGATTTAACTGTTAAGTCACTGGCAGTCCTTCATGCCTGATAATTTAAATACCACTTGATAAGAAGACACCATTTGCATATATGATCTGACTAGAATTGAGCTGTAGTCAGTATTTGCAGTTATTGATGTATCTGCTCATACAGGTCTGGGTTTATGCAATCTGGATCTAAAATTATGATTTTACCTGTAGCAAGCAAACAGAATTCCTTTGTCTTTTTCCCAGAGAATGAAAGATGAAATACAGCTTCCATGAGCCATAACAAATTTGATTTGAGTTTTCATAAATTAGCTGCAGTGGGGTTGATTTGCTAAAGGGTGGAGTGTGTTCATTTATCTAAGTGTATGTTCAATTAGCTTAGTGAATAAGGAGAAACTGTTCTTACTTTGAATGCCAATAATGTGCAAGGGAAATTTAAAAAAACAGGACTTTTTGCTTGTGCGTTTTTGGAAGATTGAAGTGAGCACAGCGCCATGTCATTCACTAAACATTCACCTCACATGATGAGCATGCTCTATTCCTTTTGCAAATCAATGATATTGTGTCCATATCCACGCCGAATGCAGGTGGAAAGGCTGAAGGGATTAAATGATTTGTGATGCCTTACATGAAGTGTACTAAATATAATACCCTTCCAATAAGCTGCCAGTGTGCTTCAAAATCACCTTTATAACCAAGTAACTTTAATGGACAGTATCCATTCTTCCAATTCCCCAGTCTGTAAAATCAGTTGAAAACTGATTTGTTGAAAGCGATAATGCATTCACTTTAACATTAATTTAGATTATTATACCTATACTTCAGCCTTTCTAAAAGCCATTTGCTGAAAAATACCTGTGCAGACAACTTCAGGAAGCTGCAGCTAAAATATGGAATCAATGATTTCCCCTTGCAAACAAAATGGGTCTGACACTGGTTTTTGGCACCCGCATATTTTAGTTTAGGTACACCTTAGTGCAAACTTCAAGGTTTTGGTTCACATGAATTAAGGATTAGTTTTAGACCAGGGCCATGGGTGCTAACAGTGTGATTAACATTTATTTTTGGTGCTGGTTTGGGCCAACTTCGGAAATTAAAGCTCTGAGTCTGTAACTGACTTTTGGGGGAAAATATATTTCTGGACCACCTACCCCTATACGTATACCATGACTAGATTGTCCCAGAGGTAAGGACCAGCCTACATAGACCTGGATATTGAGCAGCCAACATGGAAGGTGTGGTCAATTAAAGGGATTGATGTATGTATGCAATACTGTGGAATTTGCCAGCCAGGCTCTTATTATCAACACTCACTTAAGAGGGTATATAGAAACACTGGTACCTTCATACTTGGTGATGAATCTCTGGAGCACTTGGGATCCTCAGAAGCATGCATCCCACACATGGCAAACACAGGAGCAGGCAGATCAATTTCAGAAAGCATGGGAAGATGCACACTGAACTTGGTAATCATGGGAGCATGCAGTTCAGACTTGGGAATGAAAGGAGTATGCAGATCCCATTTGAGAAACACAAGAGCATGCAGTCCACACTTGGTAAACCCGGGAACCTGCAGACTGCACTTTGGAACCACACAACAGCTTTCAGTTCTGTTGTGCTGATGCTTCACAGAAGAATATTAACTGTACAGGCTCACTACTGGTCCTCGCAGAAACAATTGAGGCACAAGCAACTGGTATCACAAGCTGGACAATGTCTATTCCTGAAGTCTATGAATAAGCCCTTTGGTTAAACATGTTAGATTTGGAGGAGCCTGTGTTTGTTTACAGCATATTTTGACTTCGGGAATAAAACATTGTCCAGCTTGTGATACCAGTCGTTTCAGTGGCAATTGTTTCTGCGACAACCAGTTTTAAGTTGCAGCATGCTTTTCTTGTCTGCACCGTCAAGAGGGATGGTGCTGTGTGACCACAGGACAAGGAATATGAGTGGTGGTTGCATTGTGAGATTTGTACAGCCCCAGTGTTTGTAACTAAAATGTAAGCTTTGGTCTGGTGACAGGCCTAGTCAACCTCGGATCTAGCTCCTTTCCTTCATGTAGGGATACTCTCTCTATGATCTTTTGCACCTGAGGCAAGAACAGAAAATTGTGCCCCCCCAAACAGGTGTGTGATGTCACCCAACGCCACACATGCGTGGCATCATGTGACGTCATGCGCCCCCCGCCTCCAGGATGGTGCGCGCATGTGCAGAATGCACCGGTGGCCAAATCCGAAATAGCATAAACATTTGTTTTGTTTGACTAAACTAATTAAATGTCTTTTAGTTGAGGACACAGAGTCCATAATCTCTTTTTCTGCAGCCTCTGTTCTAAGTGAATCGAAAGCACTCAGTACAGAGGCTTCCCATTCATTCAGAGACTGGTAAATATGAATATTTACTATCATCCAGTTATGACTATGTAGAAGCCTCTGTACTAAGTGCTTATCCCCATTCAGAAATTCATGAATGAACTGGAAGTGATGTAAAGCACTCGCTGTTAATTCATAACTTGGGACACTTAGTAGTATTTGTCCCCAGTTATTTACAAACACTGGAGTGATCAGGTGATCATGGGGACGGCACAGCCTGCTGCTTCTCTTCGGATCCCAGCTGCTATACCCCACCTGTATGGACTGAGGCAGTGGGGATCTCAGGAGAAATGAAGCGCTGAAGCCGGCGGAGGGGGGTGGCGGAGGAGGTAGTGCTGTCACTCCAGGATGGCGGAGCAGTGAGGAGAGAGAGCCGTCGGCTGTAAGATCCTGGCCGAGTGACTTGCAGGGATCCAGAGAAGAAGCTGCAGGCTGTGCCGCCCCTCTTCTCCTTGCCGTGCTGAGCCGAGGTGGAGCTCTGTTGGCCGCCTGGTGCCCTTGTTGCCATGGCGCCCTGTGCTCGCCATGACAACAGGGGTGAGGGGGCGCAGCCAGGCCAGCCCTGGCTGCGCCCAAAAAGAGTGCCTCACTCGCCTCACCGATGCTGCAGCCTTGGTCCATGCCCCCAGCACCAGTCTTCCACACAAGGAATTTCACTGCTCTCACCAGAGTCTCCCTCTAGTCAGCTTGTGAATCAACTCGCCAACAATCACACAAAACTGAATATTGATTATAATAATGTTTTCCATTTAGTGATATAGATCTACATAACAAAATGTAATGTAATATAATTTTAAAAAATTATGTAGGTCCACTGTGGCCAGTCAAATGTGTTATGTCCAAAGGTATGTGAGTGTTAGAACTCCATGATCTTGGCCTATTAAAACAAATAGATACTTTGTGAGAGCACAGTCACAGAATATGGTAGCAGATGTTTTCTGTGTACCAGACCTACTAGGTATTTAGTATAGTGTTTCTCAACTATGTTATGTAATCTCTTTGTAGTGTCAGATATATGCCATGGACATGCTGCTGCATTTCAGATTTTTATCTATTAATCTATCTCTAAACAAACACCTCAGGTTTTCAAATCATAGATGATACAGATCGGAATGCTTTTCTTTTATTATTTGCAAAAATGAAAAGCAGTTATTTTTTTAGGTGATCCTGCCAGCCCCTTTAAACCAATAAAAGTCCTGCCAAGAGCAGGTACCACTAGGTGTCTACTATTATCTTTCTTAGTCAGAAACCCACTGTGTATTTATTTAAAAATGTCTGACTTCTGGGTTGACCCATACCAAGCAGCTGTTTCTTCTGTCCTGTTGGAGCACTTGGGTGGTCATGAAGGGCACTCTAATTAGACAGGGAGCTGGCAGATGGCGGGGACCTAGCCCACAGATCAGGAAAATTATGCCTAATAATAAAAGTAAAAATTAAATTACAAAGGCATACAGAGAGGGGTTTTCTGGCTAAATAAGCAAAGCATTATAGCATAAACCTTGTGGTATCTACTCTCCAAATGGTTGGCAGCTTTTTTCAAAGTAACAGAAGTACTCAATGTACCTGACAACAGTAGCCTTGGGGGTGCCTGGTGCTGGTTGAGAAATTGTGCCCTAGGTGGCTCTAGGGCGCAATAGTACTACTGTAGTCATGGAAAGTAAAACTAAAGCTTTCTTACATCTCTGTTTTCCCAAACATTAGCATGGCTACACACATTGTTATTATAATTGGCCTTCTTTTCAGAAAAATCTTCATAAATAGACCTCCCTAAAGCAATATTTCACTAAGTCAATTAATCAACAGGCCCTTTACGAAAGGCTAGAACATTGCTTTGGAATTTAATAGAAGCTTTTCCTGAATTGCGTGTAAGTTCTTGTGTAAATCTATGACCTTTGGACATTTTGTCAAACTCCTCCGTTGAGAAGTCATGTATTTGTTTTAGATTTTACACTGTAATTCTTTGGTATGAGAGTATACTTGGAAGTAGCTAGATCTGTTTTCATGCAGCCTTTCATTTTACAGTGGTCCCATACTTTTGAAATAATTGAGTTCCATTGCCATTGTTGTATGCAGCTGTGGCATGTTGCTTGAAGGATATAGGATTTCATCATGTGTAATTCTGATGATAAACAGTACAGTGAAAGAGGCTTTTTTTTAGCCTTGGCATTCCCAGTTCTGTACTTCGATGCACAGGGGTCAAAAGAAAGGAGTTGGCTAAGGACCAACAATTTGTTCGATTGTATTTAGGGGAAATGTATATATGAAATGGATAGCTTGTAGCATTTACAAATCATTACTGTACTGACAGCCTGTAGCAACAATGTGGGTCATTTACTGACTTAGCTGCAGAAGTTCACCTGTGTTGTAAACCATCACAATTGATCAAACGTTAGATGTGATTTGAGTTGTGCGACTGAGGTTTCTGCTTTTTACTGAGATTTGTTTTAAGGAATAGTAGGACCTCGCCACTTAAATACTCATTCACCTTTATAACATGTTGTGCCTGTAATGTATTTTGTCAGTTTTATTTAATTCCCCCCTAATTCTTCACTTTACTCTGTCCTACCGAAGGCCAGCTTTATAATTCCTGCCCCCCTCCTAGATCAGTCACCTGGTGAGCCCTAGTATCACACCACTTAGATCAGACATTGTAGCCACAACTAGAACTAACAACTAGAAAAATGTACTTCTACTGGATGAATGAAACATAAACAGTAAATTACTGCACTGGCTAAAATGAAGAAACTATACAACAATAGACATGCCAAGATGTCTTCTTGCCATGTCCTACCATCTGTGTATGTCGAGATTTTTGAACAGTTTCTCAGTCACAGTAGAAAAGTGCATTTGGGGAGACGCATCAAACCTGGGGTAGAAAATCAATTGCAGTTCCTTTTCAGTTTGCAGTGAGCCCATGTCTACTATACTGCACAAAATTAAAGTGTAAAACTGGCCATACATTGGTACATTTCCAAACAAACATTCGTACCAAAAATTATTTCTGGACCATTCGATATTGACTTCAGAGACTTCACGAATGTCATCCGAAATTTTATTTGATTTTCATTTTGACTTAACATTCAATTTTGGAATGAATGGAGTTTCCCGAATGAAAACCACATTCACTGTTAGAATTTTGTTAGTTCGAGACAAATTTTCCATCCTGCTCCTTTTAACCTTTTTCATCACCACAGTCGAAATTGTTCATCAGTTTCACCCCATCAACTATTAGAAAGTCGAATGAAAATTCTGAAAACAAATGTTCTCAAACAAAAGTCTACTGGTGTATGGCCAGCAAGTGTAGACAGACAGGTGGAGTGTTGTACCTTGCAGACTTTGGCCTGGAATATGGGGCTCTCATACTGAGAACATCTAAAGGTATGTTGCAAAAAAACAGTGCCTGCATTGCAATGCTGTATCCTCTTGGGGTACTTTAAATCAAAACTTAGTAAATCGGATGAAGCTGTGTTTACTTTAAAGTGTATATTAAACCAAATAAAAAAATTAATATATTGCAGCTTACCAGTTCTTAAATGTGGTGGCTGCATTAGTTTTCTTTGTTTGTCTTTTTTTTACTATATTTTCACCTGGTGATCCGGACAGTAAGTCTGTTATTTTTCAACTTCCTGGAACAAACCAAATGGTCCAATAAAAGTGGAAGTTGGAAATTTTAGACAAACCATTTAACATAGTGTTAATCTAGTGTTAAAAGTTTTCCTCCTTGTTTTTATCAGCTGCATATTTTCAGTGACAAAAACTAAATGAAAACTAATTAAAAACTAAGAGCCCTTCTTCCCCCAAGGTTTTATATAACTGGGTGAATAAAATTCTTTCAATTTTGACTCTACAAGTTGCAATATATTACTTTTTAGTTTTTTGGTTTAGATACCCTTCAGTTTTCAAAGTGAATGTTAATTTTGCTAAGTGAACAACCTCTACTCATTTAGTAAATCAACCAATTGTTTTAATAATGGCTCCTTGTTTCGAAAACAAAACCAAGATTTTTTTCTCATATTGTTTTCTCTAATTGAAAATTTAGCTTCTGGAAGTAATATTCATAATGTGTTTTGTATTTTTGGTCTTGGTAAAGTCTTTTGTGTTTTTATGAACTGTTGTTTTTCTCAACTCCAGGAAATTTAATGCAGCTTGTTCACTCATAGAACTGAATGTTCTTAGAAGTCTCATGACTCTTCCAGTTTGTGATCTCTGTTTTCGTCATGAAACAGCCTAAATGGCTCAATAAGCATTGACAAAATTCTCTAAATAACTTTTGGCTTTAGAAAAGATGAAGAATGAAACAAATTTAGAGCAAATTCTAAGAATCATTATATCATTCTGTCATGTGTCATCTGTAGTAAAAAAAAGGCTCTATGCTTGAATGATCTTTTGATCTAGAACAGTATTTCTTAAACCCAGATTAGGTTGTAAACATGTTCAAGACAGGTCACCAATTGACTGGCAGGTGAAGAGAAATGGTACTAGTTGGAAATGTCTACTACTAAAAGAAATTATAACTAAGATTTTGTTTCTCTTGGCTTTACTTAAGCTTACAGAAATGGGGAAGAGCACTCACAATGTGTTCTATGTAGGAAAGCTATCAAATGTTACAAGCTAAAAAAGCTATAATCGTACAAAACCTCCATACAACAATGGGTTATACTGTCACCTTGAGGTGATTTGGATAATGGCAAAACTAAAAAAGTACCGGAAGAATTTGAAAGGACTGCCCTAGTATATCCCTTCCCACTTCCAGCCAGCCCCAGTTTTTTTTGCTAGTGTCCTTAGGTGATAGACATCTCTCTACTGAGAGGAGCATACCACCTTCTGTAGATTTTTTTCTTTTTGTTAAGGTTCTGCTGCTCCATAATATCTGTGGTTCTATTTCTGCTGCTTTCTGGATCAGCTGACTCCTCAGCTGAGCCTTGCGGGAGCATAACTGGGCCCAGCCTTGAATAAGATTCAGGATCCCCCTGTGGACATCAGCACAGTGTCAAAGCCATAGATGGGAGCACTGGTAATTTTTTAGATTCTGCACCTTTTCTGACATCTCTCTGTCGCACACCTGTGCAGCTTCCATTTCTCAGGACTCAATGCACATGCGTGCCTCACTGCAGTACATCACAGTGTTCCTTGGACATCTCCTGGGCTTCAGCTGCCTACTGGCACAGAAAACTTACCCCTTTCTATTTCACAGTGGTTGAAGGTTGAAAGTGCTCCTTGGGCAACATTCTGTACTGCATATGGCAGATTGTAGATGCAGGGGTGGTGGGTCAGGGTGCTTTGCCGCCTCACACTCAACTAATGGCTCTGGGAAGCGTCTGTAGTCCTCCTACAGGTCCTGGTTCTCTCTGCTCTGACCCATATCAGCAGTCTGAGTTTCTCCTTTCCTCAGAGACCACCATTGCATCCTTGGACACATACCCCTCCTCTTGCCTGTCTAGAGAGAATTCTTTAATGACTATGGCTGACTTTATGGGAAGTCTGCAGGGGTCACAGGCCGGCATCCTCAACCACCCCTCCAGAGTTTGTCCACCATGCTCCCTGAGGAAGATGACACCTCTTGTGCCAAGAGCTTCCCTGTGCACTTGGTCTTAGAACCTGTTTTGAATGGTGACTGGCTTCACCCCCCAAAAAATGCCTTATAAACACTTTGCTTAGCAATACCCTCTTGAGAAGGGTTTCCTTAAGAAATGGGCTGTTCCTGCCATAGACCAGGCCATTTCCTGCCTCAACAAAACCCTTACTCTTCCTGTTGAGGATGTTCCTGTTTTCAAAAACCTGGTAGAGTGTGTTATGCTGTGGGCACACATCTCCAATTTTCTGTCCTTTTCTTTGGTCTGCCCAAAGCATCTCGGTCCTAGTTATGCTATATTCGCAAATAATCCAGATAGTGGGTTACCTAGATTATCGTCTTAAGGATCAGTCAGTCAGTCTGGCTTCTGGTGCAGACTCTGCAGAGATTCAGATGGGTCCTCAATTTCCAGAAATCAGTGTTGAGTCCAACTCATCAGTTGAAATATCTGGGCCTGATTTTGGACAGGACCATGTCCACTGTCTTTATTCCCCAAAAACTTGTGTCTCTCTGCTTACCAGTCCAGGTCCAGGGTTTTGTGGTTTGATGTTGCCCTCTTTTAAGGCCGTACTGCATGCCCAGTTTCACTTCAGACCATGGCACCTCAACATTCTGACTGCATGGGACAAACAGACTCAGTCTTTGGTTTACTCCATGCACCTGACCAGCTTGGCAAGACTCTCACATGGTGGACTACCAGTCCGTTGCTGGAGTCAGGCAAATCCTGACTCCCAATTTTATGGATGGTTCTTACATCGGATGTCAGACTGTTGTGCTGGGGAGGGATCCTGAATACCCTCTTGGTTTAGGGGACTTGGTGGTTGGAGGAAACATTGCCATCCATCAACATCCAGGGAAATCTGCTGTTTGATATGAAAAGAGATTTTTTTTGTTTTATTTACCTGTCAAAAGCTTTTCTTGGAGTACAGTACTGGACACAGGACCCTCAATAAGATCTCCCTGTTGATTGAAGACTGTTTATCTGTGATCTGAAGATTCAGGTCCAATGCCTCACTTCTACTCCATTCACCTCAAGGTGGCAGTATATCCCATGGTTAAGACTTGGATCCTGTGTCCTGTACTGTACTCCTAGAATAGGATTTTACAGGCAAGTCAAAAATCCTTTTTTTTCTACAATATACCCACAGTATGAAAACAACTCCAATGAATTTTTCAATAACCAGGCAGAAATTTACAAAAATAAAGTGTTTAGACTTTGGAAGGATAAGTCGTTTGAGGCAAAATTATCTTGCAAAACAGTAGTTGTCACGAGATAGCATCATACCACTATTTTAGGCAACATTGTTCTGTAATGGTCTTCATGTGCTGTCCCAGTATGGTAACTAGTTTCTTATTTCTGTTAAAAAGTTTAAAAACTCTTGATCTAGAAGAAACTGAAAATCCTTACTCTATATTTGATCTGACAGATATAGATGAATTCTCTTTTGCTGCTATTACTAGATTACCATAACCTGCTTGCCAGTATTACATGGTGAAATGCAGGGTAATTTGCATTTGCCTTCAATTAAACATAGCCACACCCATCTGCTTGCATATTTTCTACAGGACTCATGTAAGAAAGGAGTGCTAACACAAGTTTCTTGTTATCCCTAGCATCCAGTTTCCCACAGTTATTTCAGCAGTGCAGAGTTAAAAAGTAATATAGGACTCTGGTTGGCTTCCACAAACCACATGTGTAGTGATATTAACTACAAAAGTTTGTATTTTTCCATTAAATGGTGGTAAAGATGATTTAATTCTTAATACCGGCTATATTATATGTTAAGAACCATGTATACAGTGCAGTAATAAAAGTAATAGGGCACTATAAAAAGTGAGAAAAATCTGTATATATTTCCAGTGTCTTATATTTCATTAAAATGTTACACATACAGTAACCTAGAAGAGCAAAGTAAAAAGAAAAGTGCTAAATATTTAGCCATCCTGTTTCTGTCTCGTTAAATGACTTATGCTGGCCAAGGCCGTAAACTGCTTGTACAGCCTCCGTCAGTCCTCATCACGGTACAGCAATTGCATTTATATTTGGGTTTCATTAGCCCCCTACAGCATGTGGAAGGATACCAGAGTCATTCTCTCCTGGTGCAGCACTTTGTAGTTAATCTCCACTGCCAGTTTTATTTGCCCCCTCTAAAAGACCAAGGCCTGTTAAAAATTAATGGCCAAGGCAAAGAAGAGAGGTTTAAGCAGAGAATTGGAAATGAGTGCTGAAACCATTCCAGTAGGTTATGACTCAGATTTCATCCATATTGAAGGACTTGTGCCCTTGCATTTCACATCCC
This sequence comes from Nanorana parkeri, assembly GCF_000935625.1. Classification (NCBI taxonomy): domain Eukaryota; kingdom Metazoa; phylum Chordata; class Amphibia; order Anura; family Dicroglossidae; genus Nanorana; species Nanorana parkeri. Next base: position 261,988 of record NW_017307109.1, on the reverse strand, counting down.
TTAATCTGAAACCTGTTCCTTTTAAGCATTAATATGCAGCCCGATGAGTTCATTCTTCAGTGGGTGATATCAAAGTACAAGGGATAATTCACTAATGCACAGCGAATGGGATTTTCCAGAAATTATTGAGACAGACTCTTATATTTTTATTTCATACAACTGCACTTTCTATTTTATTTATGTCTAACAGCTAGTTGGTGTTAGAATAATGATTTCCAGGCTTCACTGACTTACCTGGATAAAGTAGTTGTTTGCCATAAAGCCATTAATAATAAACAGATTATGCTACATTTTTATTTATTTTCTTAAGTAGCATTTAAGCATACACAAGAGAAACCTGTTATAGTAACAACAAACTTTGCTGACATCACAATGTTTACTTATGTCAGTCTTAATCAGGGATGTAACTACAAACCAAGGAGCACATTGGAACATTTTGATGACCCCTCCACTCTCTGTGGCACCTAGCAGTGTCAAATACAATAACTTGTAGGGATGCAATGATACCAGTATTGATATTGGTACCCATACTGAGCATATACTCGTACTCGTGAAAATGCCCTAATACTTAAAGCCGATACCGGCCCTTTTAATTTTTTTAATTACTTCAGCTGCCATAAGATCCCACGCCTGCTGGCGGCCTCGCTTTGGCTGTTTACAGCGCTGGTCCGCCCGAACATCTCCTCCTTCCTCCCACCACCTGCACAGACATGGGGAGATCACACCTACCCACACAGCCCTGGTGAGGCCCGCACCCACCCGTGTTTTTTTTCGTCACCTGCATATTTTTAGTGACGAAAACCAAGTACAAACTAAGTTATTAGGACCAAAACGGGCTTGGTAGCGCGTAAAGAAAAAAAATAGAGACATAGTAACCGTAATATCATTTTATACAGTATGACGTATTTCTTAGGGCTCCTGTACACAATTTTTTCCAAAACCCTAATACAAAGGACTTCAAACTGTAGTGTTTTCTACAAAATGGAACCCCCCTTATTTCCCCCCTTTCATGACAGGTTTGCTATTAAGTGAAATTCCAGTTTTGTTCTAAAAAAAAAATCCCTCAAAGTAATCTGTATACATTTGGGCAACCTTTATTTTTTTAACATATTAATATCTCTCACTGTTCTAAATCTATTCATGTTTATCATACAATTTTCTGTCTCAAACTGATTTCTGAGTGGGAGAGATCAGCCTTTATTATAACTTAGAAGTTGTAGCATCCACATTCCTTTAGCCTGGGTTCACACCTAGGCGTATCGAATATGCACGTTTGTCACGCGTTTCGTGTCGCCCGTTTTTACCGAGGGCTACCTGGCTGTATCCCAATGGATACGCGCGACAAAAACGCCCCAAAGAAGCTCCTGTACTTCTTTGGGCATAGGGCGTTTTAAAGTGCGTTCATATGGCCTGTAATACACCCAGGTGTGAACCATACCGGTGTTTGAGCGTTTTGCAGAGCGTAGGAACGCGCTACAAAACGCCCAGGTGTGAACCAGGCCTTAGGGAAGCACTACTCTAAAAGTAGCACTAAACTCTACAACTTTTTTTCAAGAGTGTGTCCAAATGAAACAAATATACATTGCCCAGCAAAGTATTTCTTTAAATTTTGTCCAAGCACTTAGTCATTATGTTTCAAAACAGCTGGCTCCAACTCTCTCAGCTCAGTTTCCCAGGTCTTCCCGTCCAGTGCAAGATCACAAGAAACAGAGCAGTTTCTAGCAGCTGTCCATCTACTAGCCTGGAGAAGTTAGGAGGTAGGAGGGAGGAGTGGGAATCAAGAAGCAGGGGCTTCCCTTGCTGTGCCTGGTGTTTGTGGAGACACACACAGAGCTTACACAAGTGTGGCTCCATAGGACCCTGTAAGGAAAAGGAGCCACCCTAATACACACTATCAGGGCTAGTGCTCAGGGGACCAGCTGATTCTGCAGGAAGCTAAAAGTTTTAAACATCAAGGCAGTGGTGCCACAGGCAGTGATTTCAGCTAAGAGTGTGGAATCATTCAAGAAACTCTTGGGCGATTTCCTTGGAGACCATAACATACAGGGGTACTGGTACTGCTAAGAGCAATCTCACATGGACTCATCACACATGGGGAGGAATTTATCAAAACTGGAGCAGAGAGAATCTGGAGCAGTTGCCCACGACAACAAATCAGCATCTCTCTACAGTTTGCTCAGGTGAGATTTGAAAATGAGAGAGAGATGCTGATTGGCTTGTAATACACCCAGGTGTGAACCATACCCATAGGAAATAATGGGATTTCGGTGTTTGAGCGTTTTGCAGAGCGTAGGAACGCGCTACAAAACGCCCAGGTGTGAACCAGGCCTTAGGGAAGCACTACTCTAAAAGTAGCACTAAACTCTACAACTTTTTTTCAAGAGTGTGTCCAAATGAAACAAATATACATTGCCCAGCAAAGTATTTCTTTAAATTTTGTCCAAGCACTTAGTCATTATGTTTCAAAACAGCTGGCTCCAACTCTCTCAGCTCAGTTTCCCAGGTCTTCCCGTCCAGTGCAAGATCACAAGAAACAGAGCAGTTTCTAGCAGCTGTCCATCTACTAGCCTGGAGAAGTTAGGAGGTAGGAGGGAGGAGTGGGAATCAAGAAGCAGGGGCTTCCCTTGCTGTGCCTGGTGTTTGTGGAGACACACACAGAGCTTACACAAGTGTGGCTCCATAGGACCCTGTAAGGAAAAGGAGCCACCCTAATACACACTATCAGGGCTAGTGCTCAGGGGACCAGCTGATTCTGCAGGAAGCTAAAAGTTTTAAACATCAAGGCAGTGGTGCCACAGGCAGTGATTTCAGCTAAGAGTGTGGAATCATTCAAGAAACTCTTGGGCGATTTCCTTGGAGACCATAACATACAGGGGTACTGGTACTGCTAAGAGCAATCTCACATGGACTCATCACACATGGGGAGGAATTTATCAAAACTGGAGCAGAGAGAATCTGGAGCAGTTGCCCACGACAACAAATCAGCATCTCTCTACAGTTTGCTCAGGTGAGATTTGAAAATGAGAGAGAGATGCTGATTGGCTGCAGTGCAAATCTGCTCCAGTTTTGATAAATTCCCCCCCCTGGACTCATACACACGCACACACCAGCTGAACCATAAATGCATACATGCAATAGGTTGAACTTGATGGACTTATGTCTTTATTCAACCTCAAATGCTATGTAACTATTTAAGGAGCAGCATCCACTGTAAGGAATTTAATCAGCAATTAAAATGGCTTAAACACCTTTTGCGTTTAATATCACTTTAAAAAGTACTGCATCTAGCTGAAAGTAAAACTCCTGTTTAGGGGGATGCCTGTTTTTTTAATAGGGGTGGAATGCAGATGTCTGGGAAAAGCAGTGAGCCAATACAGAAGCGAAATGGTGTATTTCTGTACAAACACAGAAACAATGTCTCCAGGTTTCTATATTACAATAAAGTGAAGTTTAGATTTATTGAGTTTTTGGATAATCAGAGTGGCTGCAAATTGAAATGTAAACATATTTTTAAAATAAGTTTTAGCTGCAAAATGGGTATGTTTGTTATATTATTTTTTAGCCAAAGTGGAGTTTTCCTTTAACCAAGTTGTGATTTATCTGACAAATAGCTTGTTCTAATCCATCTGTTGATTTGAAACAAACTACATATCATTGCATTCATTTCTAGAAATAAAAACACTGGTAGCTGCAGAAGTATTTTTAACTTCTGAATACAAGCTGATTTCCTTTAACCGCTACCAGTTAAGGGCCAAACACACTACTGCTTCTGGAAAATGTACAACCTGTATTTAAATAAAGATGGATTATTTGACAACTGTATTAAAACTATAATTAGCATAATTTATAAATTTGAGTTTGTTTATATGGCCTATGCAATTTTAGTCCTGTGTAATCCTTGTTCTGTGCGTGGCAGAAATTAATGGGATCTTTTTTTTTGCCAGTTTTCCTACTGTAGACACTGAATGTCCAGGAAGTGACTGGCCTGAACCTCTGATGATTTATAGTTCAGCATTATCTCTCTTTGGATTCTATGTGTAATTACTTTTACCAGGGAAAATAAAAATGGTTTATAAATCAAAACAGAAGTGCAAAAACATAAAACATTACAATGTGCTCTACCTTTTGAAGCATCCTCCACACTATACCTGTAATAACTCTTTTAAATTACTTTCAAGGAGGCAATTAATAACTTGAAATAGTATCTCCAGGTATGTTTGGACTATATTTTACACTTTTTGTTTGTTGTTATTAAAGTACCTTAAGAACCGATATCTTCTGTAACCTCTCTGTCTGACTTATAACAATGTAAAACACAATGTAGCCTAAAATCTAGCTGCGTAAATGCAAGAAAAACCTGTCAGATAGAAATATAGGAACTGCCATTGCTGACTTATTTTCAAAGGTGCTCTGCAGCTGTCAAAATGACTCTTGTGTGACTAGTTAGCGTTCTCTAGGAAATGTAGTTCAGGTGCATCAAAGCAAAATGGTGATCAAAGTCTGAGGGCCCATTCACACCAGATACGTTGGGGATGCACTGGCCGTTTTTTCCAGTGCAGCCCCAACGCAAGACAAGGCAATTTGCCTTGTCATGGATGGGCACCATTCACACCACCCCGCTGTGGTGGAACAGGTGGTGTGTGGTGAAAAACGTGTGGCATACAGTACTTTTTTTCAGCTCAGCGTAATGCGACGTGGTACAACTACCTCACACCCCGAATTAGATGAAATGCCACTTGTGAAATTTTAATAAAGTTCTAAAAAAAAAAGTACACAGTGTGATGTGTCGGGATGGGCACATCAGTACTGGGCCGGGCACCGCACCCCAGCTGCTGTGTGATTTAGCACAGTGGCTGGTGTGAATGGGCCCTGAGGGCCAGTTCACACCATATGCAGTTGTGATGCAGTCCGTTTATTTTGACTGCTGCAGTCAAAATACATCACAATGCTTTCCTATGGGTTTTCTTGTGCCTAATTCACACCATTGCAGTCAGTTCAACTGCAGTCAGAAAAAGTACTGCTTGTCCTACTTTAACTTCATCAAAATGCGGTGCAAACGCACTGGAACGCATTGCAAACACATAAAAAAAAGACTCCTGGTTGTAGTGTGGAGAGAAATAGCAGAGATGGAAGGTGTGGAAGCTGAGGAATTTATCCCATATGTGCAGGACTGTCCCCTGCTGTACATTCAGCAAACATCCCCAATATAAAAACAATCGTCAGAAGATGGCCAAGTGGAGGGAGATTTGTGAAAAGTTGAACCCTGATTTTGGTGCGATGAACAGGGTACAGAAACAGCAATGTGGTGAGTCCACTTTTGCTCAAACATATAAAGAAAGCATGACTGAGCTCCCAGACAAACAAAACAAGTGTATGAATATGTTCAATGATTCTGCGCTGGGTTGTGAAATAAAATTATTCTAAATATAAGTGCTAGCGTGAAAATATGGAGGCTGCAGCAAAAAATTACCCTTAGGTTAACACACAGAAATTCAAATATGCAGCGCCAACATCGATTAACAAATGTGTCAATTTTAGCATAAACTGTGATCAATACGTGAACAATATGTACATAAATGTGAATAAATATCTCCAATAAATATCAAAAAGAGCAATCATATATACCAAAAAATAAAAATCAAAAACACACATATAAATATTAAAATGTTCTTTTTCCCTTTTCATAAAAAACCGTTGTCCTGGACAATCAATCCCACAGGGTCTCTGAAAAGGTTAAATGTTGGTGAAGAAACCACCGTGTATATGGAACAGTGTTTATCTTGTGAGGTGATGTCGAAAAAGAAAATTCCGTGAACTTTTGCTGGGGATATAGGTCAGATGCCGTATATATCCCCTCAAAGGGTGCACTCACCGTGTAGCCGTGGCTGTGGTAAGCAGCCGGAAGCACTCAAATGGAAGCTCTCAGAGCCGCAATGTCGTGCGATGTCGCGCAATATGCAAATCGCGCGACAAACGCGCGATTTGCATATCGCGCAGTGGGAATGGGGCCTTAAGCTGGCCATACACCTATAGATTATCTGCAGATTTTCTATGGTCAGATGAAAAAAGTGCAACAGATTCCTCCATCTACGCTAAACTGTGTGGATGGAGGAATCTCCCACTGGGCCAAGCTTCAGTATCTTGCTAGTCGGCCCCGCTGGCTCTCAAAATACCTGAATGCCTGCACCCAATCAGATTGTTCAGGTATTTTGACGTCCCGCGGAGCAGACTAGCAAGATACTGAAGCTTGGCCCAGTGGGAGATTCCTCCATCCACACAGTTTAGCGTAGATGGAGGAATCTGTTGCACTTTTTTCATGTATGTATGTAGGTTTATGGCCAGCTTTGCAGTTTCTTCTATGTAGAAAAAAACACAGCTTGAGTAGAAAAGCCTGTCACCTGCCAGCAAGCTGTAGATAAAGGACCCTTACTATCTGTGTGGGAACAGCGACTTCTTTGCAGAGGTCCAACACACCCCCTCCTGGGTCAAAGCCGGAGCTCTCCGGTTAGTCAGGAACATGAGATTTGCCCATTGCAGAGCTATAGGTCTGACTTAGCTGGGGGCATATCAGACCTCGACAGTGAAACCACTACTTCCCCACAAAGAGCAAGGGTCCCACTCTGCAGTTGCAGGCAGGGGATAGGCTTTTCGACTCTGGCTGTGGCTGCTTTAGAAATTAACCAAACTGTAAGACATTAAACGTTTTTTGATTCATGCACCTTGACTGTATTTAGATTATATATGCTAATGGTTTATTTGGGCTTTAAACATGCTGCAAGTACATTAAAAAAAACTGTTGATGTGCCAGAATAGAAGTGTGCTCCTATCTTCCTCTTTGAGCTGACAACACAGTTTCTGTGTTCTGAAATCCTACATACATGGTGTCAGCCTTGCCTACTAAATTTCAGATGGGTTACAAAGGACATAGCCCACTGCTCATCCCCCATCCTTATCACAATGACCCCTCCATATGTACAGGATTATTTGCTCTCGAAATCTCTGGAAGAATCAACAGGTATTGTTTGCACTTATTCAACAGATAGCTTTCAATAGTATATATAGTTTAAAAAGGAAGCAAATAAGAGAGGTGTATTGTTAGGGCTTACACACACTAAGTTCCATGAGCTGATTGGAGAGGCAGAGAAGAGAATGAAGGGTATGGGCAGCTAACGATGCCCTGAGTTCCATTTTAATGATGTCTTAATAATTACAGAGCTGCTTTAATCATTCATTTTAGACCTGCCCAAAGTTCAGACTGGGCTAGTGTTATTAGCGGTGTGCCTCAGGGTTCTGTGCTGGGACCGATGCTTTTCAACCTGTTTATTAACGACATCGGGGACGGAGTAAACAGCGATATCTCAGTGTTTGCTGATGATACCAAAATTGGGAGGGTAATAGAAACAAACCAAGATAGTATATCTTTACAAGAGGACCTGGATAAAATAGGGAAGTGGGCAACTTTATGGCAGATGAGGTTTAATGTTGATAAATGCAAAGTTATGCATTTTGGGACAAAAAACACGCAAATGGGTTACACAATAATGGGTATGCCGCTAGGGAAGTCTGAAATGGAGAAAGATTTGGGGGTCACTGTAGACCATAAACTCAATAATAGATTACAGTGCCAGGTTGCGGTAAGCAAAGCTAGTAGAGTCCTGTCCTGCATCAAGAAGGGAATGTTTTGCAGGGATAAGTCTATAATATTGCCACTCTACACATCACTGGTTCGGCCTCACCTGGAGTATGCGGTGCAGTTTTGGGCACCGGTACACAGAGGGGATGTCCTTGAACTCGAGAAAGTCCAGCGAAGGGCGACCAAACTCATCAAAGGGATGGAGGACCAGAGCTATGAGACACGGTTACTAAATTTAAACATGTTCACGCTGGAACTTAGGAGATTAAGGGGGGACATGATTTTCACATACAAAATGTTCCATAGTCATAGCAACATTAGCAATAAACTCTTCACGATAAATTCCGTAACAAAGACTAGAGGACACCACCTAAAACTGGTAGAAAAAAAATTCAAACACAAGGGGCGAAGGGGATTCTTCTCAGTTCGCGCGGTTAGGGTCTGGAACTCACTGCCGCAAGCAGTGATTTCAGCTAATAGTCTGGAATCATTCAAGAGGCTTTTGGACGATTTCCTGAGAAACGGTAATATACAGGGGTACAAGTACTCCTAAAAACGAGATGACGCGAGGATCTTTACACCCACACACACACACAATAGGTTGGAGTTGATGGACATATGTCTTTATTCAACCTCAAATACTATGTAACTATGTAACATGTTAACATATTGGTGACACACACAAGTAAGCTGCATAACCATCGCCTGTGTCTGGACTGATGTCTGTTAGTGAATTACAGAAGTGATGCGGGTCTATTCTCACTTCTGCATTGTTGGCTGCAGTTCAGAAGCTACTGGGCTGAACAAGTTGAACATATTTAGATTGTAGTATTGCCTTCGATCAGGGATCAGGATAGTAATATTTAGCATCTGTGGAATCATTCACACTTGCTGACACACACATTAATCCTGATCATAAGTAGCTAAGTGATCAAACCAGCTATTTATACATATTTTTAGTATTCTCAATAAACACATATAGGCAAGATTTGTGAGCGTTTCCTCTAGATTCTTCTATATTTCAAAACATACCAATAACTTAGAGGTTTTCTGCTTTCTTCTAAGTGTTACAACCTATGCACGTGTACCCCACTGCTAGCAATAGCCGGTCACCCTGTGCATACTCATACCAATTTGCTGTGTGACATAGGAAAAAGATAAGTGACTTTGTGGCTACTGCAACAGTTGGACCACCTTGATTGCCAACCTGATGCCACCTTGCCTTAAAGATCCACAAAAAAGGAATGTATAATGTTTGTGTATGTATTGGTCTAGACTAATAAGAGTAATTAAGAGAAATGGTATATGAATATACAGTATAAGTGGAGCTTTTGGCTTCTTTTAACATAACATTTCTCTTTACTATCTTTTGTAAAATGCCTGTTGTTAACCGAGCTAAGTAGCTCGAGCTGAAATTTATACGCAAAAGTGAATAAGTCAGAGTTTCAGTGCAGCCTTCAAGGAAAACTTTTAAGACATATGCTGTCTATGTAGCTAACCATAGTTCTCTCTAAATCCTTTTCATAAGTATTTATTTGTACATCAGAGATGTTGTGTGTGTGTGTATCTCAATCATCCATTTCCAAACATATTAACTTTTAGATTAAATAAAATTGACCCCAAACCATTATAGTTTCCCTTTAAAGCAAATGGGTAAGCATGGGATTTTGCTTGGCTTTGGACCCTTCTGTTTTTTTCCTGCACCTTACCACTTTATTCCAGAAGGCTTACAGCAGGGGTGCCCACTTTAATCCACCTCCAGTGAACAAGTGACAAAAGATCCGCACACACCATAATTAGATGACCCTTTTTACAGTGTGTTTATCGCAATCGGACCCACCCTGTGTTCTGGTAGATCTCATTGAGCCAGTCATACAAAAAGTAGATCTTCGCACACAAAATTGTGGGCACCCCTGGCTTACAGCAATCTCAACCTCCCACTGTGGAGATGTGGATACGGAGGGTGGAGGAGATTAAACTAATGGAGGATCTTGCCTCATCTCTCTTTGATACTCAGGATAAACTGGTCACCACCTGGGCAGCATGGCTCCAGTTTAGGGACTCCACTGCTTACTCCAAGGCCTGTTCCGACTGCCCTGTCTGAAGTAGACCCTGTTGGGACCCTTGGGATGGGTATTGGTGGACTGCCAAAGGAAGGGTCTTGCTTTTTTTTTTCCTCATGTGTTTTCTGTCTGTGTCTCTCGTCTTGTTCTAGCTTTCTTTTTCTCACTTTTAAGTTTCATAGTTTCTTCTTTCCAGTTTTTTTTTTAAACATACTTTCACCCTTATGTGTTTTACATGTTGTCCCGATGTTCCTTGGTAACTATTGTTCTCGTGTTTCAAAATTGAAAAAGTTTAAGGCGATGGGTGGGAATGCCGGATTATGCTGGAGATTTAGATTTGTATTATTGTTTGTTTCTTTTGCCACTCCTCTGTAACTCATTGAGGAGAATTTATTAAACATGGAGCAGACAGAATCTGGAGCAGTTGCCCATATTAACCAATCAGCCTCTCCCTTTCATTTTCAAACCTTTAACTGAACAAACTGAAGCTTATAGGTTGCCATGGGCAACTGCTCCAGATACTGTCTTCTCCAGCTTTGATACAATTCCCCTCATTGTGTTTTGATACCTGTGGACATACTTGTATGTGGCTAATTGACTGGTGTTTTCCTGTCTTGCCTTTCATAAATTAAAAAAAAAAAGCAAATGGGTAAGGAAATTAGAGATACATACTGCTCACCAGTGAGGGGACTGGGGTGTGGGTTTTGCATACCTGTACTCTTTTCCCATTTGCTCATGGGCTCAGGTGGCAGTTGAGGTTACGGAAGGAATTGCATAGCAACAAATACCTTTTGGACTATTCTTGTTTTCACAAAACAGGACTGTAGCTGAGAATGTATAATTTGACACTGCAGATAAGTTAGTCAGTGCACCAAAGCATGATCTACAAATACGTTATGTATAAAGTTTTCCATTGATACCACTTTCCCATATGAATCAACTTTTTTAATAGGCACATAAGTGGACTAACATGTTGCTGACAAGATTTATACCTTACCTAACGGTGGGGTCATAACAATATCCATAGCAGCCCACGCAGCATTTATGGGGCCCAGAAGTATTCTTATAAACTTGGACAGTGTTAAGCAAACAGCACTGCAGAGCCATTCTCTGGCAGCTCAGAGAAAGTCGTTTGTGTCATCACCATGTGCAGACTGTCAGGAGTCTGTCTTGACTCCCAACAATAGATGTCTTGATGTAGTAGAAATTCATATGATTGGCTGAACATTGCAATAACATAAGGCACTTTCTGAACTGTTAGATACTAACAGCACTGCAAATGAACAGAAAGACTGAGATAAAGTTTGCTAAACCACCCCCAACCCATGACCTCTGGCAGCTCTTCTGCTACCTGTCATAGATTTGAGCATAAACCAGAGGCGGGTATTGTCAGAAATGTCAGTGCAGTTGATAGAACATTGTCTGCTGGGTGTGGCTGAGAAGGAACGCCGTGATTTATAGTTTTGTCTCTGAGAACATATCTGCTCTCAAAGTAACTCTGCATATTTTAGGCAAATTTCTCTAGAACAGAACAAACCATTCTCCCTGCTTGTTTTCCGTTGTTTTAAGGTGTTCTCATATTTTTTAATTTAAAGTAAAACCCATAACATGTCAATAATCTCTTTTAAAGGCTTTTTTAAACCAGAGTTCATGGGATTTGGGTCTGCCTGGACACCAGATATTAAAAAGAATGCCTCAGAAAAGCGAACATAGCTGACCCAAGCAAAGCCAAATCCCCCAAAAATGTAATAAATCCTTGTTTTGCAATCTCTGACCATTTCCTCCTGCACTGTTTCCACAATAGATGTCAAGATCATTTCAGTCCGCACTTTTTATAGAAAAAAAGGTAAGTATATATTAGGTAACATATATTTTCTGAAAAGAAGAAAGCTATTTTTGGAAAGAAGCATAAAGCATTCGATGTACAAATGATCAGATAAGAGGTCTGAGGCATGAAAATTGTCCAAAAAAAACATTTTCTGATCAAGTTGGAAAGCATGTCTCTTCAATTTCTGAACATTTACAATAATTCTTTGTATAATGTAGAAAGAAAAATATAAGGGCGAGTCAGTTAGATTATTCAGGTGGCTAACATGTACACTAAATTTACATTCATATTAAAGATATGTGTCAGTGCTAGAATATTTTACTTTTAAACAATTTCTAGTACAGTGTGTGTAGACAAAAGCACAAAGATTTTCTAAGGACCATGTCTGACAAGTGATGCTGTTGCATGCAACATCCTCTCTCTGCTTCACCAATCATATTCAAACTTTCAGGACAAGTTTAAATCTAAATGGTGGCTGTGAGAAACCTTTTATTTACTGGCATCTTGTACAGTATGTTATCTGTGTGTGAGAGGAAATTTTGGAGTTTAAAGGATATGTGCCTTTTAAAAAAAAGTATCAGAGGAACTCTGGAAAGCTACTGCCCAGGCATTGACAGTGCACAGAAATCAGCAGCGGGATGTAAACAAACACTGGCAGACATGATTGCATGGAAAGTATGAATCTGGGAAGGGCTAGGATAGCACAGTGCTGGTGTTTTGGGCAAAGAGAATAGATGCATTTTGGTTGAAAGTGCACTTTTAATTGGAATCTTACGGCATCTGGAAAGGGTGGGTGCTGTTGCCATAATGTGCAAGTAGACTTGACTACTAGTGTGCTGTCCTCCAGCACTGGCAGGTCGATTCTTGCAGTTGTTGCTCCATTCCCTGCCACCAATATCTTCCTAGCTTGAGAAAGGACACTCCTCTGAAACACGTTGCCTAGCAATGCCTGACCCCTGCAACCTGGAACAGAATTGTTGAGACTTCTTATAACTGGAAATGAGATAGGGGCAGCACTTGGTTATCGGATGCCACTAGCTCCCCAGATCACCTTCTGATCCTGATGATGGCATAGACCATAGTGCATGCTCTCCTTACCCTGAGTCCTGTACATGGATTCCTACTGCAGAGGATTGTAAACACTGGCTCTACTTGACTCTCCTTGTAGTGTGACAGGCACATTTTTCCAACAGTATGCAAGTGAATTAATTTTTAATTGATTAAAATGATGTTTTGATACTACACTTAGGTCTATGCGCCCTATACCAATATCTTACCAGCCACTTCTTCTAGGTTGGTCATCCCTTCTTATTGACTATTGGGCGGTCACTGATAATATAACATTTGCGTATACGCACAGGAGTTATATTACTCGGCTCCATTCTTAGCACCTTACAAAATAACAATTATCTAGGAGAGAAATGGAAGACGTTTTATGGCAGAAGAGATTGTTCATGTCTTTTCTACCCAAAAAACTTTGCCTCCTAGTTTGTTTATTTTTAGACTTCAATTACAAATTTAGTAATACACTTTATTAGCTAAGTTATTAAAGATGCACCCTTTCAAAACATGTTAGGTTCCTGTGTCAGACATAACATGTTCCAATAGCTTGCATCTTTAGCATATAAACAGAAAAAAACAAAAGAGAGAGCGCTACTACCTAGAGAAAACTTATATTGAATGGCATCTATTCATAAGAGAAAGAACAAATGTGTGCAACTTACGGTTGGAAGTCTGCAAATGTGTCAAGGATGGTGGAACAGTGACCGGTATCTAGAGGGAGTCCAAAGCAGAACCACCTCAAGAAACCATACTATATCAAACAATTCATCACATGCTCCCAAGACCACGTGGTTTACGGACTGACTTGCCCCTGCGGACTTATATATGTGGGCCGCACTATACGCCCATTACGAGCTAGAATTGGTGAACACAGACGTCTAATTCAGAAAGGGGATCTGGATCACAGTGTCCCCAGACATTTTACCTTGAAACACCACAAAAACATCCAGGATCTTGATGTTTTTGCCATTGAGCATATCTCTATCCACTTATCACCATCGGAACGGTTTCACTCTCTATGTAAAAGGGAGACGTTCTGGATTTACAAATTAAACTCCCTTTCACCAGTCGGCCTTAACGAGGAAATAGAGATTCACACTATATTATAGAGTGTGTAGCGTCACCCTTTTCACGTGTCATATACCACGGCACTTAATTATTCTAACTGTCTGCTGCATTCCCAGTGCTTTTCATAAGAGTGCATGCATATACCGGATACACACACACAGGTGCGTTCGCCCATGCGCAAATAGGCATTTGATTTCAATTAAATTTTAATATTAATGTTGATTTTAACATTAACCATTTTTTTAATAAGATTCTCACCCTCTTTTATAGCATGCTAGTGGTATATACCAGTTCAGAACCTCCATATGCCAAAAATGAACACATTCCTATCCCATTTGTAAGCAATATCATACTAATACTAAAGGATAAGCCGTGTAAATAAATTGATCAAGCCCCCTTTTCTCCCCCCCCCC
>NW_017307109.1:239226-245565 GCF_000935625.1 Nanorana parkeri | reverse complement strand
TTGCGGTCCCGTTTCCACAACCGCCGCGGCCCTCCCCCCCATAGCCGCCGTGGCCCGGCCTGGCCAGCCGTGCACGCGTGCCGCTAGGATCTTTCACAGTGCCCCCTCATCCATCCACTGCTGCAGCTTTCTGCTTTGGACTCCCTCTGGATACCGGTCACTGTTCCACCATCCTTGACACATTTGCAGACTTCCAACCGTAAGTTACACACATTTGTTCTTTCTCTTATGAATAGATGCCATTCAATATAAGTTTTCTCTAGGTAGTAGCGCTCTCTCTTTTGTTTTTTTCTGTTTATATGTCGAATTTGCAGGGTCCTCTCCCTGTCAGTGAGAGCCTGCACACCATAATTTACAGCCCGTGATTTTTCCAGTGACTAAGTATCAGTCGTGCGCTTATGTTTTTGTTTTTTTGCATCTTTAGCAGTTAGCCAATAAAGGGCATTGTGATGATAATGAGGTTTGACAAATCCCAAACTGAGTGGGGAGAATGGGGACTCATATGGAACCCAGTACCACCCTCACTTCTTTGAAATTTGCAAGTCGGGGACAAAACAATCATTTATATCTTGGGTGTCGGGACAGGCAGAGCCATGAGGCACATTTTATATATCCCTTCCAGAACACAGCTCAACTTAGGACTGGACTGAAACAACACAAAGCAGGCCATCAAATATCTCAATAACTCTAATAGGGGTTGTAAATCAAGATTAAGCTCTCTATTGGAATCAGGTGAGGTTCAGAAGGTGGATGCGACGCTTCACCTCTCCTGAGGATATGTATAACATGCATATTATGTTTGATGCCTATCAAATCGTGATTTCATTCTGTGCATATGTTGGTTTCCAGACTGTAAAACATGGTCATCTTAAAATATTGATATATTTAGAAAAATTGTCATTGAGGGAGTGTCTTCTGGAGCATCCATCATAAGACACCTCAACATCCCTTTAACACTACTCGACACACCCCTTGGGCCCTCTGATTTGTTGTGTAATTTTGGTAAACTCCCTCTTTAGAGACCAGAACAGCTGCTACTATTGGCAGCTGAGGTCTCTTGTTTTCCATTGGAACCATGCTGGAATGCTAAGATTCCTTTCCTGATAGCCTTTGCCTCTGTTAGAAGCCGACTTGCTCTAAAAGTGGTTAGGACTGCACAGGAACCAAAGACCAGGCAAACTTTGCGAAGTACCTTTTCATTTTAATCCTATTTACTGCTTTTATTATCTGTTTGTGTACTTTTTTTTATTTCTTATAAATAATCTATAGCACCATTTTTTTTCTTTTCTTTCATAAAAATTATATTTGAAAATCCATCAGTGGAATCTCTAAATACTATAACCAGAATATTAAAGAATCCTTGCCTTTTGTGAGGGCTACCATGCAAGCTCTTCACATTCCTGTCTGGGTGTAACAGCAAGTGCCATAGACATTCGAACTTAAAGTTCAGAATTGCTACAGAAGTTGCTGTGAGTGGTACATTTCCAGTAAAACACAATTGCGGCTGTGTGTTTAAAAGGTCAACTGGGAAGTTAACCAACCCAGTGAGATTCACTCTCAGTGTGCTTATATTTCTGTGAAACTGAGAGTCCATTTGTGACATTCTGCTGACATCTGAAACTGCCACTGTTACAGGTATCATTAAACTTTCCACATTTATCGATTTCAAACACAGTACAAGACTCTACTACTGCATGTGGGAAGCAGCAAGAAAGGTGTTCCAGGATCACCAGATTATATTTGTGTTCCAAATAGTCAGCTGTGCTCCCTGTATGCATGTCAATGTTTACGTTTCGGTTTTGACTAGAGTGTACCTTTAAGCATGTGCAGGTGGTATAAGCATCTTCAGTTACAATGCTCGTCTTTTATGATGTTCACATTTTGCCTGTCTATGACAAATTTCATTTATGGTCCATGATCACAGTAAAATAAACCCACGCATGTTTTGAAAGAAATGTCCTGCAGAGAGAAAATTGATCTGTTTTACTTGGAGCAGAGGGTAAACTGCTCACCTAGATATCTGGAAATGGCACACTTCCAAGTTAACATCTTCTGCTGAAAGAGGAAGACCGAACATCGAGTACCTAGTGGGAATAGTAAGAAAAAGACTAACAATCTTTTCAGCTTTGATCAAGGGTTCTTATGAAAGTAAAGCGTCTTTCAATTTACGCAGCTTTTCATGAATTCATCTCCAGATTCACCCAGGGAGAGAGAAGGAAAAGTGTTTGAATGAGTAAATCTTGGTAATAGCGAGCACTTCCAACTCCTCAGCGGGGCCCTTCCCAGAAGCCTGTAATTTAATGACAATTTAAGAATTGTTTTGCTCCACTGTTGGAAACTTACTATAGTTTGTTACTAAAACAATAAATATTTTATTTTGATTGAATCCATACATGCTTGGAATGAGTTTAAAAATGGACTTGCAGTACAGCAGAGACAAATGTAAAATAATATTTGCTGAAAGGATGGAAATACCCGGAAAATTTGGTGTTAAAGGAAAACTCAGATTTCTGTAACAACGCATGTTTATACCTCCTACACAAGCCATTGTATAATTTAATGATGTTAAAATGACCTTTCTGTTTCAGTCTTCAGTCAGTAATGATTTCCTATAAATTCCAATCAAATTTAAATATTTTCCTGGCAACCATGGCAACAGTACTCATGTAATAGAAAGCATTCCTATAATTCTTCATTCTCTGCTTTTATTACTGGCTCACTGCCTCTCTACTTTAAGTTATTACACTTAGTGCTATATATACTGACTGATGGGGACCAGAGATGATGCAGTACAGAAAGCCCTGTTGCAGGGAGAAAACTTTCCTACAGAATGGCTATCCAGTATTACATTTGAAGCTTGCTTACAGAAGCTTGTGACTATTAGGGAAAAAGGGCCCTGCTTACCTCTGGGAACAAAAAGTCCACATGGATATCTGTGGTGATATTTACGACATTGGTACTTAACATTTTTCACTTTTTAAACATTGAACTCTAGACAAACCGCTGCATACATGGCTGGAATACATACATATGGTACGTGTTTTGCCAAAGCATTTGTAATTTTGGTCAGCCATTCTTGTGGTGTACGTAATCTCTGCTGTCCCTCAAAACAGTGTAACCCTTTATAGCCCATACATGTAAGCTGTTGAACCAGGTTTCTGATCCACCTACCAAGTCCAACTGGTCCTCAAAAAGCAGAGGTACAAGCTCTTCAATTTTGTTTGCCAGACTTCTTGCTTTTGTGAAGATACATTTTAATTTAGGATTAGCGTTTAATTTGTTATTACTGTTCCCTCTTCACTTGCAATCTGATTCAGTAATGCTTCCTGTCATCTCGTTTCACATCAGCTCCCACAAGCTTCTCTCCCCCTTCAAGTCATTATACCCAAGTCTGTCTATTCAGCACCATCTGCCTCCCTTTCCAAGCAGCCACCGCTCTCCTCCCACAGCTACACGGCTCTGGAGGATCCCCAGCACATGCACTGTTTAGACAAGTACTCTGACACCCAGAGAGTCCATACCTCACACCCCAACAGCAGCAAACTTCCCAAAAAACATGGGCAGACAACACGGGCAGACAACACGGGCAGTGGTGTATTTAGGCTTTGTGCTGCCCTAGGCAAGACTGCACTCGAGCGCCCCCCCATCTACATTTTTCCCAGCCATTCCTGTTTAGGACATTTTGCATAACTTGTCAGTCGCTGGATAAAGCACGCACACTGTATCCAGCTTCTGACAGGTTGTGTTAGTAGCATAGCAGGGAAGCCCGGGTCTCAGGTGGGCTGGGAGGGATCTCATGTGAGCTCTGCAGAGCCCACCATAGACCCTCAGAGCCCACCTAAGACCCTGCAGAACCCACCTGAGACTCGCCACAATGGCTCGCCACAATGATTTGTGGGCAGCGTATTTTGCCACCCCCCTGGAAATTGACGCCCAGAGCAAACCCCTTCTTTGCTTGCAGGGATACGCCCCTGAGCACAGACAGACAAGCGGAAGACACTATGATTTCTGGTCTCCTCCTATGGTGGCAGTAGCCCAACAGCGTCGTGTCATCTCTTCCTTGTTTTTCCTCTGGCAGCCAGCACTGCGTTCCCCCCTTCGCATTCTCTTCTTCATACCTTTCTCCCCTCTTTCACCTCAAACATTCCCATGACTAGCATGAGCTCTCAACCACTGGATGTTGGTGATTCACATTCCAGTGGGGAGGCAGGAATGAAGAAATCACCATAGGAAGCGGAATTGCTGAACCAGTAACACTACCTGGCACTTTCACATATGTGGGAGCTTGTAATTTACTCTGTGACTGCGCTTAGGTCTAGCAGCCAATCGCTAGGCCAAAGCACTTTAAAATAACTGAGGTAAAGATGTCTGCAGTAGAGGAAGTAACTGCAAGGCAATGCAGGCAAGGTGAGTATAAGAAGTTAGACTATGTAGTGAGAAAAAAAATATATAAATTAATTTATTGATTGTACATTATTACAAATTCAGGGCAAAATGTCAAAAAGAGTCCTTAAATTCCACTCCTGAAGCACCTATACTCACTACTCACATTCCTGTGCTCCCCCATTACTCTGCAGTCATGACTCTGTGTAAGGATGGTGTTGGCACTAACCAAGGTTGATAATGTCACATGACAGTGTTCAGGCCTGATGATTGGCTGCTCAGACCTGAACACTGCATTGTGTTAGGCGGTCACATGCCACATGGGAGACGTTGTCACCCTATCAATGAAAATGTCTAAACAGGGACCTTCATGGCAAAATCACCATGTGTTTTTTAATAAATAGTGCAGATTTAAATAGACGCTTTCACCAGACCTCACTTTTTAAATTGAAATCGTGCAGCAGTAAAAGATAATAAGCACTTGCAAGTCTCCCAACTTTTTTTTTTTTTACATTTTTTTTTCCCTCCATGTTATCACCCATGCAACTTTAGTAGGAATTTGACCTCTCTCTGGAGTTGTCTAGTCCTGTTCCCTCTCCTGCTATGTAGGCAGACAGCAGCAGTCTGTCAAGCTACTTCTTAGCAATCGTTAAGACTGAAGGCAAGATCATCAAATTATTATTTTTGCACCCTTAAAGTTATTAAACAGAAGTGCCAGGTAGCATAGAAGGTATTATAGAGCGGCCTCTTTTGCCGGACTCATTGATTGGCATTATGCCAGAGAGACCTGAGTCAAACAGCTCTACATAGGGTCTGCTGGATTCCGAAACGATATAGACAGCTGTCCAGGGATGCCCATCTCTTAACGACCACTACACTTTCTATCTGGGACGCTGTGCACTCCAGTCAACATTGGCCCTACAATTCCCCACTAATGCATTTTACTGGGCCACACATATTTTTCACCAGGACTATTGGACGGTAGCGATCGCTCTTGGACCCAATATGGTGCGGATCTGTTGCTTAATCAGGTCTTACAGGATGGGAAGCTTAAGCCCCTGTCCTCCCTGAATGACAACTCTCTGGTCCCCTGAGGTCCACAGAGGACCTAAACCCGTTGGAACTGCTTTTTCCTACAGGTTCCGTACCAGATAAATGTATATCCTCCCCTTTACGCAGCATTATCGTGCATGGATGCCACATGCCCCCCGCCTTATTTGACGCACTGGGAGAGGGAGTTGGACAGTCCGTTGACTGACTCACGTAGATCCCGCATATTGGCTCTCTCCAGGGGGGTGTCCAGATCCTCACACATCCAGGAACTCCACTACAAGTTACACACCACAGAGAATGCACCAGATCGACCCTTCGGTGTCTCCTCTGTGTTGGCGGGAATGCGGAGAGGTCGCCTCACATGCACACATATGGTGGCAGTGTCCAAAAATAAGACCCTATTGGCAGGAGGTCCCCTCGGAAATGTCCAGAATTCAGGGAACCTCAGTGCCACTTGACCCTTGGGTAATGCTGTTGCATGGCTCTGAAGGCTCAGTGGGCAGCTATACCCGTTCTATTACACCACATTTACTTAATGCTGCTAAAGCTTTAATACCAGCCAAATGGAAAAATAGCTCTGCTCCCTCCTTATTGGAATGGCTAGATAGGGTGGAACAGACTTATAGCATGACCGGATTAGACCAAAAGGACCGCCTCTCCAAAACATGGGCTTGTTGGCTCTCTTATAAAACGACTGCCTCTTATCTTGCAGTGATGACTCAAATCATCTAGGAAGGGGAACTGCATTGATTGCATTGATTAAATTGAGAAACGGATATGGTTGCCTATTCATTGGCTGAAATACCGAATCCACACACTGTAATGTTTACTCATAAATAGAATGATTAAAATGCGGAATTGCTATATTCTTTAATATGATATAAGAAATGATCCTACCCCCCC